>NC_139702.1:47561925-47631925 GCF_964188405.1 Protomyctophum parallelum | reverse complement strand
AATTATAAAACTTGACATTGTGGCAAGATGCCTTTCCAGTTAAAATAAGTCCAATGCGCAATCTAACTTATTTTGTAAAGGTCTGTTGTCAACTTGTGCAGCCAGTCGTAACCATCACAGCGATATTGTGTACTGTTGTACAGGGGACACAGATACTGTATGTCTGTCCATTTGCAAGTGTGCACGTAGCCCATGCGTGTCTGCACTCTGTACTGGAGCGGTGTCTGGTGATGTGGAGCATGAGGGCGCTTAGATTAGACTGTTACATGACCTCATATAACAGAGCAGTGAGAGCACGCACACACACACACACACACACACACACACACACACACACACACACACACACACACACACACACACACACACACACACACACACACACACACACACACACACACACACACACACACACACACACACACACACACACACACACACACACACACACACACACACACACACACACACACACACACACACACACACACACACACAGAGTGAGGTCCTTACCTCTGGGGCAATGTAGTCTGGGGTGCCACAAAAGGTGCGTGTGGTCATTCCCTCGCCGATGTTCTCTTTACACATGCCAAAGTCAGCGATCTTGATGTGTCCTTCAGCATCCAGCATCACATTGTCTAGCTTCAGATCCCTGTAGGGACAAGGCTCTTGTTTTCATCTACTACACTTGCTATTTAGGATTATTACTTTTAACCCACATTTTGGTTAAATGGTTAATGGTTTAGGCCTTAGCAGGGTGAGTGAGTGGGTAAGCTCTTCTTTCCCTAAAATTGATTCATGAATTTATTGAATATCACAAATGTACCCATGAACACAGTACACCAGAGCTACAATGCAACAGGGAGAGTAACATCCTTTGTTTTTTTTGTGTTTAAACATTATTTTATTGTCTAATTTCTCAATACAAATATGGCTGACCCAACTTGTCTTGTAATATTGTCATTCAATTTGAACTGGAGGGCAACGTACATATGTGATGAATAGACACCATATTGTCATACTGTAGGTACACACCTGTATATGACTCCTTTTGTGTGCAGGAATAAGAGGCCAATAGCAATCTCTGCTGCATAGAACCTGTAATGACATCCAGAGAGAGCAACATCAAAACACCTTCACTGGACAGTAGACAGGCGCACGCGCGCACATCGTGCGTGCGTGCGTGTGTATATAAATATATAAAGTTGTCACGAGAGCAAAGCCTTACTTTTACAAGCTTTTATAAATAAATATGTACGTTGAAATAGATATTAATCGTGCAATAGAGGGTATCCGCATGTATAATGTAAGTGGCAAATTAAGTTGCAAAGTGAGTTTAACGTAGTTTAATGCAATCAGATAGGACTTTTCTGTTTGGATGTAGGGGCAGTCAAGGCCAGAAAGTATTATTTTGCCGCTCGGGGTGCCGGGCAGATATGGCAGCTTTTACTCTGAAAGCCTCGCCCCTTCCGTTCCGTACAAAAACCGGGAGGCATAATGTTGCTTACTTTACCTTGCGTTGATTACGATAAAGTCTCTCTAAAAGTGTTAATATTTTAAACGAGAGGCAGAAATGAAGACAGAAGTATACCCATCCGGTCAAAACCACGGAGAGCTCCCTAGATTACGCACTACGAGCCTTTCTTTCTGAGCGCTAAACAAGGAAGTGAACGGCAGCGCGCGAACAGCAAGGAGTATGGTGCAGAAGGAGAGGCCAAACCCCCAAAAAAGAGAAAAACATCAGAATATTTTTTTTAAATATAATTGTATATATATATATATATATATATATATATATATATAGTGCTAATAAATAAGTTGATGAATGAAATAACTTGTCCGTTTCTATTCCCTGGAGTGTGCAGTCCATTGATACTGATGGAATACAACAAGTACAACTGATGCAACACAACACTTACACTGCCTGGGGCTCCTTGAATTTGCCCACTTGCTGGATATGGTACATGAGATCTCCTCCATTCACATACTCCATGACAAAGTAGAGACGGTCCTGAGAGAGAATGAGAAAAGTCAAGTAAGCTCATCACATTCTGCTTGTAGGACTGCTATTATGGCTCGTGCACACTGCACGATATTTCCTCCGATTATTCTGTCGGGGGGCATTTTTGGCGCTTGCCGACAAAACTCCCGATCTGACGCAAGATCGGGCTTTGATCGCCAAGATTTTGCTTGCTGGGTGTAAAAGGAGCTGCGAGAAGATCCAGCGCCGATAAAAGCACTCGATGCCTTCCTGAGTGTTTCTGAATAACTAGCAGGTTTGATATTTGATTCTGTCGCCGACTGGACATCATACAGTATGAACTGGGTTGCGACTACGCCCCGAGAAGGTATTATAGCCATTAAGAGCACAGGACAGCTGTGCTCACTGCTCACAGCACTGCTGTCTGTCTCTGTCGACTGTATCGATATGATCAGATGATAAAATATATAACCTTTATTCCGTCGGTAAATCCCTGTGTCGTACATATTGGTAGCTAAATTAGCCCAATATTGCTGTCACGCATCGGAATAAACGCTGCAAACTTTTGTACCTCGTACGCTGTGTGTCAGTGTGTGCGTGCGTGAGTGCACATATGGAGACAGACAGAGAATTATGTCATGAAAATCAAGATTTAACGTCCTGTCTATAGCATACGTAGGCTACGCTATGACAAACATTTCGCCATGTATGTGTGTAGCCTATTCCTGTGTGTGTGCACGCAGAGAGAGAGAGAGAGAGAAGGGGCGGGGGGGGGGGGGGCGTCCTGTGTCGGTCTTGCGCTTGTATCACGGTGGGGCTGATCTGATGACTCGCCTACAACTTTAAAGCCATAAGGCTTAAGCAAGCCTCCGAGAACGCGTGCGTTTCATCTTCACAAGAAAAAGAAAAGCCTGGGCAAACGAGCCACATTTCCTGGTCTAGGAGTGGGAGTGAACTACAGCGCAGAGGGGCGTCGCTCCAAATGTGGTGACGTCAGTGTTCAGTGGCAGGTGCTCAGATCTGTGAACCAATAGGATCCACCGCTGTGATCCCAGTGGCATCCCCCGCTCTAGACCAGAAATCAAGCTAGGCTTAAGCCTGCTCCATTCTGAGACAGGATGTTTCTGCAAATAAACCTGCCTCTCACAGACATATCACCTCTAAAGGCCAGACCGCACCAATGCAACTGGTCGCAACTCCTTGCAACAAAATGGTTTTAAGGCCAGTCCACACTAATGCAACTTGCCAACTGCCATTGGGGATAATGTTTGCAAGTAGTGGCATGTTGCAAGGAGTTGCATTGGTGTGGAGTGGACTGGACTTTAACACATGGCACATTCATAATGCGTTCAGAAGAGTTCAAATCATTGCTGGAATGACAGTTCAAGAGAATAAAGGTCCACGCAACGGCATTGTTCCAAAGTGTGTAGTTTACTTTAAAACACAGAAAACAATTACGTTATGGCCACAGTTGGCCTTCATAAGCCTGACATTTACATTGTAGATGTGTTTGAGCAAACAATTAAATTAAATGTCTAATTATTACCAGTAAGGCGCCTGAGTGCTCTAGTTTTCACCAGCTGCCGGGCGCGGCTGCACTAATAACTTTGGGGCAGGCACGTCTAGAGTTTGAAATTTGAATGGACCGGTATAAGTCAAAAGGGAAACATCGAAGAGGAAGGATCGATGGGGAAGGATCAACACATGGAATGTCAGAACAGGTTCTGACATATATCTATATATGGAGATCTAAGGGTTTGAGGTTTGAGGTCAGTAGATGTAGAGTTGCTGGCCAATATTGATGACATCAGGGATCTCCACATATGGGCTTAACTGTGACAGCAGGTCGCATTTACTATGACACCAGGGTCTCCACATGTCACGAGACCTGGGCACCATATATGGTGCTCGACCAACACACTGGTGACCGACCAACCAACCAACACACTGACGGGAAATGCACGATTCCATAGTTACTTGCGCAAGCAGAGCGCGCAAGTAATGTTTTCGCCCGGTCTCCTCCGTCGTGACAGCTGTTCCGCCATTCGATGTTTATGCAGAAAAACATCAAATCTGTGCCTGTTTTGCTGGGACCAAATGACCACAAATGACCATATCTCTTACGTCATCATTTAGAGCTAGTCATACGTATACTATATACATAATCAGTAAAAATAAAATAGCAAATTGTGCCTGATCTGCTGGGACCAGAGTACGTGGTGTGTATATGTATGACTAGCTCTTAATGATGACGTAAGAAATATGGTCATTTGTGGTCATTTGGTCCCAGCAAACCAGGCACAGTTTTACTGTTTTCTTGCATAAACATCAAATGGCGGAACAGCTGGGGGATATCACACATATCAATGATTTATTTGTCTCTGAAAAACTAAAAAGGGATCCAGAATATATCTACAACGATAAAACAGTATTTCTTATATAGATAGAAACTTGACTACGGAAAACGATTTACCAGACTTTTAATCAACCCCCCTTCACTGCCGAGATTGTTGTATTACCTTTAGAGCATACGCTGAATTATTTGGGCTTTTAATCCGCGAAAATCGAGCGAAAAAAGCTTCCCCCGTTTGTTATGAACGGCAGGACCACCCGCCATCTTGGTACACCCGGAAGACGCAGCACAGGAGCCTCCTCCATGAGGCGTTGAACCCCATTCGTTTGCATTGGCCTCAATTTCCCAGAAGCCCTAGCAGCCCACAGCATGTGACGATTTCCGTTTTCCTCATCAGAACAGATGCATCTACTCTCTTTCTCCGCGGCGAAGACGGATTTTCTTTTTAATTATTACATTGCGGCGGATTAAACACATAAAACAAAAGTCGCGTATGTCCGATATGGCAGCGACATTAACCTGGAGTAATCCATTCAAAGCACGGAAACTGTTAATAATACTAGATGTTTATATGTATAAAGTAGGTAGCAAATAGTTACATCTAAACATTAATCATTTCAAACGTTCCTTCACAGAGATACTGAGATTTGACAGTTTACAGCGGTCGAAAGGACTTGCGCGCTCTGCTTGCGCACTAGTTGGCCATTTATGGCCTACTAGTGTGCAACAAGCAAGTATGCACTCGACAGAGTGCAGTTCTAGTTACCCTTATTATTATTATTATTCGAATTGATGATATCTCACATAAAGAAGTGGACCTGTACCCTGTACTGATTACATTTCTGCCAATAAAGTATTCAATCAATCAAACCTCGGCCATGCTGCTATACCATACTGTACATACCACGGTCTGGAAGCAGGAGTGCAGGTATGTGAGGAAGGGCGGTTTGCCTTGCTGTGCCAGGACCCTCTTTTCCACCATGGTGCACTCCACATCGTCATCCTGGATCACCACATCCTTCTTCAGGATCTTTATGGCATACAGCTCCCCTGTGTCCTTCATCTCCACCAGCATCACCTACAGAGAGACACACACACACACACAGAGATGATGGGATAGTCCCTAATGCCGTGACCACGTTGTGATTTGTAGGATTCACCCCAAAACGGGACAGCTCCGTCTAAGAAAGTGGGGGGCCCACAAACAAACTAAATGCTGTTGCACGTCTTTCTCTTTGAGAAGGCAGAGTACAGTATGAGGAATGTATACTGTAGATGCCAACTCTTTCTTTGTCTTGGCCACGGACCTTTGTTGACAGTGATGGAGAAAGCCAGCATGTCTACAGTGTTGAAATTGTATTGCGATTTGGGGATTTTGTACAGTCTGTGAGCGTGTATGCATGTTCTTCCTCTCACCTTGCCAAAGCTGCCTTTCCCCAGCACAGCCAGAAACTCAAAGTCATTGAGTTTCACGAGGTCCAGGCTGCTCAAGAAGGAGGTGCGGTTTTGGTCGTCTTCTTCTGTCGGGCTGGTGGGCTTCTTCGCAGGGCCCATGGCTTTCTGCACTCAAAAGGACAGTGCAGCGGACATTTCATGAAAACATGTGCGTCAAGTGAGAATGTGCACAAGTACAGCACACACACACACACACACACACACACACACACACACACACACACACACACACACACACACACACACACACACACACACACACACACACACACACACACACACACACACACACACACACACACACACACACACACACACACACACACAATGTTGACAGCTAGTTAGAATGCAGAGACTTGAACTGGAGTATGTAGTTTGGGTAAGAAAAAAAAAACTTGGATGATTGTAATTAATGACATAATAACTAAATGCCATCACATTATCCAGAAAAAAAACAACAACAATGTGAACCAAAACAAAACTCAGCCGCACAGAACATCCAGTCATTAACAATCCTGTCGCAGGAGTCAGAATGTAAGGGAATCAAACAGATGTGCTATTATGTTGCAGATGTCCTGAGGTGGTTTCAACAGAAAGATATGGGAGCATATATCGCATGACATTTCATTTTTATTTATTTATTATACTCAAGTTTATTTAAACATATGTTCTATAGTTTTGGTTCCATTACCAAAAAAACGACGCCTTAGCCACTTTCTTCAATTGTTTCTTTCATCTGATTCCTACTGCATATTAGCTGTGACGCACAATTTGTACCTGGCCAACCATGAACCAAAATGCCTTACTGTGAAATGTCTGCAAATGGCTGATTCTCCTTGACGATACTGTGCTCTCAATGGTCAATTAAATGATTACAAAGTATTACCAGACTGTAGTTTTCAAATGACATGCATGTCAAGACAAAGAGAGGTCATCATCACACCTTTACAGTATGTAGACCTCCATTCAAAGAAGAGAAATAATTGCCATCACACCCAATCCATGCTTAATCTAAGAATGGGATTATGTTTACACAAGATAAGAATGTTCGATGTGTTTTACTTTAACCTGAAACATACACACAGACGTGCCCACACAGGCGCGCACACACACACACACACACACACACACACACACACACACACACACACACACAGCAGTTGATAAGGAAGCATTGAAATCATTCTTACTCCACAAATACCACCACATGTGTTGCAACATTCACCGTAATATTCACAAACGTCTGACGTCTGACGAAAGACCCATGCTAAAGGTTTTACCACACTCTCACTAATACAAGCTAGAAGAGTGGGCCATAGTGGCTACGTGTGGATCATAATTACTTTTTGCTCAAGTTGTATAATTACCAAAAGTGAAATTCCAGAACATGTGTGGGATGCCCCCTCCCTCTCTTCGTGCACAGACTGTAGAAGTACAGTAGGCTCATTTCCCATAGCAAAATCAATGACACTCCATGAAAAGCCCATGATCCCAATGGAAATACTGTACAAGGTACAGTACCTAATGAAATAATTTGGCGAAAAACTGATCATTTGAACACGAAAATAATTTACTAATTACTAATTACAAAATTCTATTCAGCTTGTATTTGAACTGAAAAGACAGCGGAGCTGTGTCTTACAGTTGTTATGCTGTGATAGCAATTTCAGAGACATGTATGGTTTTGTCAGTACAGTTATGCACCACTTCTGTAACGCCACTCTGCTGAATACAAGGTAAATATAATCATTATTTTAATGAATTATTTACAAAATACTTGCAGTTGTACTTGAACTACCTAATTTTCCCATAAGGAAAATGTACAGTTAAGGTCCCTGCACACTGCTGCGTCTTTCGGATTTTTAGCTACGTTTTTCCATCGGTTTTCCAAAAAACGCGCCCAGTGTGCAACCACCTTTATTGTCGTTTCTGATAAAAGGTCATTGTCATTGCCAAATATCATGGTTTTAAGAAATGTAATAAAATAAATAATGAATAATGAATATCAAGTGATGATCTTACAAATTTACCTTATAGCCATATCTCGTCATAAAGCACACAGCAACCTACAGTGCTACACACACAAACAAGCTTACTAACTTACTAACTTGAAGCGACTACTTCAACAACTGGCTTGTATGAGAGAGTGAGAGAGAGAGAGAGAGTGGGAGAGTGGGAGAGAGTGAGAGAGAGTGTGAGAGTGTATGTGAGAGAGAGAGAGAGAGAGAGAGAGAGAGAGAGAGAGAGAGAGAGAGAGAGAGAGAGAGAGAGAGAGAGAGAGAGAGAGAGAGAGAGAGAGAAAACTTGGTTTGCCAAGCAGTTTTAGTTTTGTTAATGCCATCAACCAAAGTCTGCTGCTACTGGGAGCGGCAGAGAATCACAAAGCGGAGCAAACCAGACCACACAGGACCACAGCACACCTGTAAGCTTTAGCCAATGAAACGAGCCTGGCTGAGCCGAGCCGAGCAGCCTTACTTCCTTCCTGTCAGACGCACCTGATCAGACTTCTTCACACCTGCCTGGCCCTGAAACCACAGGGGAGAAGTGAGGCACAGTGGCCCACTCGCTTCAGGTAATTGCACTGGTTCTCAAAGTGGGGTCCTGGCAGGGACCCCAGGGGTCCATGAGGGGGCCTGGCTACAGGTCTATAAATCTGACACAGTGCAATTGTAACCTCCATTTGTATAATGTCAGTTATTGGGGTCTTAAAAGGTTTGAGAACCGTAGGGCCAAAATTCCTGTCTCACTTTGTGTGTTTCAATCAAAATAATACTGACACTACACTACAGTACATACAGATACATAGAGATTGACAGACTGACCTTGAATCAAGCTCTAACTTACTTGCTTACTTACGTAGTATGAAATTATAATGTATATTTAGCCAATATATGGATTTCTCTATCAATTTCACGTGCCTAAGATATGAAGCAGTCAGTATGTTTTGAAGACTGATGCTTTAAAATGAGAAGAAACTAAACAAGTAATGAATAAAGAATGAAAGACAGTGGAAAAACACATACAGACAGACAGACAGACAGTAAACGCAGCAGTAAAGCTATTGCTGGCACGAACATACACTTTTCTATTGATACGCAATGGTGACATCTAGTAGTCATAGGTGGTATTGTTTGTGGTTATAAAAAAGTGCAGATATTCACATAATGACAGGAATATTACCACAGACAGACAGACAGACAGACAGACAGACAGACAGACAGACAGACAGACAGAACAAAATGTATACATACAACATACAATTGTGATCATTCTAGTGTTGGAATGTACTAAGAATCATTTTCCTACCAGAGGAGTTTGGTTTGGGGTTTATAACTCCTAAACATCTGTAGCCTATTGTCTCTATTCTGTTGCTCATTAGACTTTATAGATGGACATTATTCTCTCAAACCTTCCCTAGTAATGCCGGAAAAGAGGTAGAAGAAGAATGACATGAACAAACATAGATGGAAAGATAGAAAGGCTCCCGAGGCTGTAGCTAAACGAGTTGTTGTGGTCTGTAATAATAATCACATGATCATACCTGACTATAACAGCATGTGTTGTTTGTAGCCTACATCTAAACAATGTGTAAAAAATAATAATCACTCAATGCTTTTGTAATTATGATTTCCATATCCTGGCCCTTGTGACAGCGACAAAAGTTGAAACAGTCGAGTTGAAACTGATTTTGTGGAGAAAGAAAGGAGCTACTACAGAGTACAGACAATGGTTTACCGCAGGAATGTCATACAGGGTTCTGTTAATTTATTTCTATTATTTAGCCATGTCCTTGAATACAATTATTGTTAGTGAATTGGTTTGCTTTGCAGAGGCATGACACCACATACAAATATTTTTTAAACGAGTGGAGAGAACAAGAAGTCACCGCATACTGTAAGATGAGGGGGGGTGAAAGCAGCAGAGAGAGAAGAAGAAATAAAACCAGGAAGAGAAAACAAATGTGAGAGGGGAGGAGATGAGAGGGAAGGAGAGGACAAGGAACACCAGCGAAGAGAAGGACAAAGAGGACAGACGGGAGAGCTACCTTTCGCTTAATTTGGCAGTCCTGAGAGCGAGGGGGGGCGGGGGAGGAGAGAGGAGGAGAGAAACTCAGGCGTTAGATTGGACAAAGGCAAAAGGAAGAAACATTCGTAGGTCTCGCCCTCCAAACACGCAGGAGAGAACAGGAAGCTGAGGGAAGAAAGAAAGAAGGGGAGACACACAGCAGGGCGAGAAAGACTCAAAAGTGAACACATGAGCACACATTTGCAATGCAGTTCTCAATTCGGGAGTGGTGAATGAACACTGGACTTCATGCCAAAGTCTGGTTATACCAAAGTTAACATCAAGACAAAAGGGTGACCAGTTTTCAGTTCCATGTAAAGTGCAATTATCAGTACCTGGTCCAAGTCATTTTGTTAAAGTAACAGGGTGACAGGAATAGCTGCTATATCTCAATAATGAGTTCTGTTGAATTTGTCAAAATTAAGTTGCAGTAGGGATACAGAGGACTACTCCTTGGATACGTAATTCTTAGGGCTTTTTTGGTCCAGCAATTGAACGGGGTAGGCAAACAGTAGGCAAAGTTGACAAAGTGTAAATATGAACTGCTTGTCACTGAATGGCCACCCTAGAAAGGACAGAAGTCATGCCAGAACTCGGCAAAGCTTTCACACTAAACTAAATGTAATTAATTCAATCCATGCCTGAAATTAATAAAAGTCCTGTCTGGCCCACTTTCATCAAAATAAGACATTACATTTACTTCAAAACAGAGCAGCAGCAACGTTGTCTAATGTCAAGATCAGATGAGCATAGTTAGGGAAAGTTAGCAAATTATTTTGACCAATCTGCAAAATAAACGCTTTCTTCACAAATCGGTTCATAAAGGTGTCTACTAAAGGCCTATTCATACTCCAGCTTTCGGTGAAGAGGTGACCATCGCTATCACCAAAAACTAACAACATGAGCCTGAGCCGCAGTGAAGAGCAAACCACCGCTCTCCCCAGCCCTTCTCTCACTCACTCCAGGCAATGTGATTGGTCTAGAAGTTGTTATGTCCAGACGACGTGTTGTTAAAATGCTGGATTTATTCAATTGACCAATTGACACATTAGGTATTACATTATGTCCAATAGGTGCCGTCAGTCACACACAAAACCTCATAACACAACAAAAGTTGGGTGAGAGGCCCCCTTGGTTTTGCAAGCTGAGCTCCCGATGTAAAAACAAACAAACTCCCGAAACAGAGCAGCGAGAGAATGAGAGAACAAAGGAATTAAATAATAGAGACAGCGCAGAAATAGAATAGGAAAGGAACAGAAAAGGACCAGAAAGGAATAGAATAGATGCAGATAGGCAGTAGAGAGAAGGCAGAGGGAACACAATGGATGAATTTGAGGAAGTGTTGGCCATGGAGGGTATGAGCACGGTGATGGACTATGAGCAGCGCCATCAAAACCACCGTTCTGGTGTGGTGACCACTGAATAGGTGGCCACCTCTTCAACCAAATCTGGACTATGAATAGGGTACTAGAGTACTCAAGTAGGCCGGGAGAGGCTTATTGTCGGTATCAGTCGGTAACACGCGGTAGTCTGTCCCCCGTTACAATGCGCTCCCAGTACTTACCGCAGAACGTGCTGCACCCAAGCCATGCTACTCATATACACGGAGTTGGCGGTGCTCGGGATCGAATCCATGAGTGACCTTTGTGGTCCAAAGGCGAGAGCTCTACCGACAGAGCTAACCGGACACTACTAACACCTCTCAATTTGTTCCAACCAAACTCCCATGGGACACTTCGTGGGAGCCAATCAAAGTACTCTACTCTAAAAAACAGGAATAGAATATATATATATAGACAATATCCAAAATCACAGACAATATCGAGTCTCTTTCCTATTATCCCACGATTTTTGTAACCCATTTTTCACCCAGTGTCAATTATCTAATGTAATCCTGGGCGCTACGCTTCCTCTGCCAACCTGGGGGGGGCAGTGGACTGACATCATGCTTCCTTCTATGCATGAGGAGTCCAAGCTGCTTCTTTTCACCTGACAGGGGAGAGTTTCCCCGGCCGGACGTAGCGCGTGGAAGGAACACGTTATTCCGACCAGTTCCTTTCCCCATCAGGCGCCCCGGCTGGCCAGGGGGAGGTAGTTTTAGAGACCAGGATTACTGCATGTTTTTTGTGAGGGTACCTATCCTAGGGAAAGAAAAGTACAAGCAATAATAACAACTGCATAAACTGTTGAAGTTTGAAATAAATTTCTAGCATAAAGTAAGTGGAAGTAGTAGGATGCCAAAAAAAGTGGCAAAACTTAGAATAAATAAATATAAACTGTACAGAACAAGTGTGTGCTCGCCAGAGCGAGTCCACAATAACAACAACAACTATTTGGCTTTCATACAGTATTTTGAAATTGATAAATCTTTCTTTCATTCAAAAGATATTTTGAATTATTATGTTGAATTAATACAGAGGGAATAAATGCCACTAGAGTCATCTCTTTTACTACAGATTCACAATGTTGCTTGTTTGATGATTTCACACCAGATCAGGCAGCGAGATGTCACAGCTTGCAGGCAGGAAAAGAGTAGTTATAAACACCTTTTATGAGGGATCAAGTTGTATCCTGTGTGAATTTAGAGTGCATGCATGCTATGGGTGCGAGAAATTATGTGAATGTGTGTTTTTCAGTGTTTGTTTGCTAATGTTCTAATGAGCAGAGATACTAGTTCTATAGAGTGTCGCAGTTCAGAACGACGAGGGCACCAGGAAATAATTCCCCATTCATTTTTCCCATAGACGCTTCAAAAAGTATTTATTTAAAGACCTTTAAAGCCTCGGACAAAGCCAACTCGGCAGGTGACAACTCATGACAATAAACACATTTTTTTGGGCCGAACAAACAAGTCTCGACTGATAATGTGTTGGTCCCTTCATTCTACATTAGTACACATCCACTTTAGGGGGTTTCATTTCGAGGAGAAGCTCAGTTATATTTAAGAAATGTAAAATGATCAAAGGAAGCTGGGCACAGAGCCAGTGCTCAAATGACAGAGATCAAGTGATGACCCTGGTGAGCTAACAGAGGTCATCAAGAGGTGCGACTGTCAGGCTGTCACTTTTAATTGACAGGAACCTGTAGCAGTTAATTATCGTCTCCAGATGCTGCTGCATCAGGTGTCAAAGTTGTGGGCGGCCCCGCCCGCACTGTCATGCGGAGAAATGACAGTCGAAACAGGATGAAGACGCAACTGTCAGGGTTTAACTAGGTGTGATTAGTTAGATTGGAGTGGATTAGGGAAGGCATAGGGGTAGCCTTCATGGGTTTAGCAGGCTAAGTGGACTTTATCTCTGTGAAACCCGTGGCGCTAACAGACTCACTGTGACACAGCAATATTGTCACCTTACGTTTCACACAACATGTACATACATAAACAACAAACAAAAACATACTGTAAGAGACAACCAGAAGAATGTAAACAACGGAGGTGAAGTATAATAGTGTTGTGTACTGTGAAGCTTCACATTCACGTTTTTGAAACACACAAACTGCACACTCTTGATGAGACTTTTGTCAAACTTTCACCTAACATTCTATGCAGTAAGCAATGACAGCTAAACATGGTGTTCGTTTCTTCTATCCCAGTCCTCACCTCAAATTTCTGTCTCAGCTCCTCGTTGCCATCATCCTCCTCCGAGATGGGCACGTTGTAATACTCTCCTTCCTCCTGGGCCAACATCTTGTACCTGACAGAGAGAGAGAGAGAGAGAGAGAGAGAGAGAGAGAGAGAGAGAGAGAGAGAGAGACAGAGACAGAGACAGAGACAGAGACAGAGACAGAGACAGAGAGAGAGACAGAGACAGAGACAGAGACAGAGACAGAGACAGAGACAGAGACAGAGACAGAGAGACAGAGAGACAGAGAGACAGAGAGACAGAGAGACAGAGAGACAGAGAGACAGAGAGACAGACAGAGACAGACAGAGACAGACAGAGACAGACAGAGACAGACAGACAGACAGACAGACAGACAGACAGACAGACAGACAGACAGACAGACAGACAGACAGACAGACAGACAGACAGGGGCGGAGATGAGAAATGAATAACTTGGTCAATTTTCTTCATATTTGACAGTTCAGAATCCTGTACCTGTTTCCATTATTCATTATTGCAGTTACTGATTATATTTGCTCACATTAACCTTAAAGGCTAACACTCATGTTTGATACACATTTCAGTTAATCGACTGCCTTAGTCTAAACAAGAAACAACTATGCTTAATTCAGACTTATTTAAGACTTTCTCTGTGTTCCTAGAATTCCCATGATGTAATTCACAAGAAAGCATTGGCCTGGCATGCCAAGTAGTCAATGGACACCATTACATGAATCTGACTCATATTTTCTGATGTCAAAATCCCTATACAAGAACAAGGTCACAGCCACTCAGGGTAGAGGCTAAATACCAGGAAGTAAGAGTTATAGTTGTCACACTCAGGTATTTTGAATTATCAGTACAACCTCTGTGTTCGCAATAGAGTTTCAGAGACACAGACGATCAGTGTTGGCTGGGAATGGAATGTTGGTTAGCCCTACAACAAATATAGAGGCAATGTTAGAATTCCTGGTTTCCCGTTAACAAACTGAGGGATCTTCACATCTGCTGTAAAAAGTGTCGAAAAGTAATCGAGGCCTTGTTGTGAAGAGTTGAGAAGAGACCAAAGGGAGTAAGGAGGAGAAGGAAACCTCCCAAATATACTGTACAGTATGAGTATGCCACCCAAAACTATTACCAATTAAAGAGAGTTGCTGGCTAAGGTCTGTAACATTAAAATTTGTTCCGTTTGTGCAATACATTTAGGTCAAATAAAGGGACCAGTTGTGGGGCAGCAACTAAGTTTGTCAAAAACTGAGAGAGACTGATGAAGGGGTGTTGTATTGATGGTGCTGAATGTTGGTGCTCATCACGATGTTGAAGGTGACTGCCATGGGGCTAGTGGCGGGAGCATCATAGTGGCTTTGTTTATTTATTTCAATTTATTTTTGTATTAGTCATTATCGTTTTTTGGGTTTTTTTTTTTTTTTTTTGTCTTGCACACATACTGTATGGCTCCAAAGAACCACAGCGGCCAATGAGGCATCTATTTTTTAAATATCTATGGCTACAACAGGTAGGATGACACCTACCAGCCATCGGCAGGGGCCTTCATTAGCTCGGACACTCCGAAGGACAGTGCTCCCATGAAGTCATTCCTGGTGGTGCGGTCCCAGTCCCATACCTCCACAGACAGTCTGCGGTCCTTATCTTGAGCCTTCAGCTTGCTGGACAACACACAGGGTAACACAAGACCAGCACAAGTTAGTGATGGGTCAATATGTCATTCAAAGTGTACTCAATTGCTAAATTGAGACAAAATACTGCAGGCGTTTCTAAATATTCATATTGCACTGATGTGTATTGACTTTGAGCAGATAGATTGTTTTTTATCTTTATTTTTTTTTCTCCCATAATTAAATTAACCCATTTTGTCAATTATCTAATGTAATCCTGGGATCTACACTCCCTCCGCCAACCCAACACGTTCCACCAGTTTAGAGACCAGGATTACTGTTTTTTGTGAGGGTACCTCACGGTACAGGCACGGATTGCCAAAATTGTACCCATGCAGAACGGACAGGAAACAGTCACGGCCATGCCTTCGATCCGGCGGAGACAATAACTAAACATGCATATTCATATCGATCATATAATTATCTAACATATAATTAACGGAATGTCTGTCTGAATGTCTGTCTGATTGAATGAATGTCTGAAACACTGTTGCTGCTCCTCACTGGCTGCACCAATCGCTCAGAATTTTCACACAGGCTACAGTGGAAAGATAAAGGTCTTGTCAAATTCTCAGATCTCTATGAGAGAAATGTATTCAGTAGTTTTGAGAAAATTCGTACCAAATATGATCTACCCCACAATAATCTTTTCCGATACTTTCAAGTTAGAGATTTTGTTAAAAATCTATTTCCCTCCTACCCTGAGAAACCAGCAAATAAACCATGGGACAACCTCCTAATACTGCATCCTGGGCAAAGGGGCCAAATCTCAGTTACTTACCAATCTCTTATGAGATTAAACATCCTCCCTATGGACAAAAATAGGAATAGGTGGGAGACCGAGCTGGGTTAAACATTTCTTGATGAATGGTGGGATGTGGCTATTGATCGAGTCAACAAATCAACATCATGTGCTAGACTAGGCCTCATTCAATTCAAAGTCTTTCATAGACTTCATTACTGCAAATCTAAACTTGCTGCAATATATCCTGGAATTGATGATAAATGTGATAGATGTGCTCTCTCACCAGCTAATCACACACACATGTTCTGGTCTTGCCCGAAGCTGGTACATTATTGGACTAAAATATTAGAGATTTTGTCTGATATATTTGAGGCTCGTTTGGAGCCGTCACCACAGATCGCTATTTTTGGAGTGCCATCAGATTTTGAACTTCTAACCCAGAAACAGTCTAATATGGTAGCATTCGCCACACTGATAGCAAGACGTAGAATATTGTTGGGATGGAAATCCCCAACTTCCCCTTCTATAGCTATGTGGCTTAAGGATATTATGGGATTTTTAAAATTGGAAAAAATAAAGTTTACAATTAGAGGTTCAACAGAACGGTTCTTTTCTAGCTGGCAAGTAATTTCCGGCTGGTAATTTCTAGCTTTATTACCTACTTTGAGAATCTGAGAGTACTTCCGACAGACTAATTGAATCAATACTATGTATGTTTTTTGCATTCTCATAATGATAGAACTGTGTATAGAGGGTGATATATGACAACGTTCCGAACACAATCTTTTCCAACATAACTTGTGACTGACTATTTCTTGAACTCGACTTAACCCAACTCATAATTGTATTTATTTTGTTTTATTTTATTTTTTGTTATTTATATTGTTTTTGTTATCTGTGCTTAAATTATTATATTTGTATCCTGTTTATATCATATGTCTGTATGTATGTTTGTTTTTGTATGTCTGTACTAAATTATTAATGTTATTTTTTATATTGTTTTGATGATGACGATAACTGGGGGGAGGGATGGGGTGAGGGAGAAAAAAAATGGTATGTTCAAACTGTACTCAATTGTTGAAAAACCTATTACCAATAAACATATATTATGGAGGTCTTAACGAAGCCCTTTTTCAATTTAACAAATTTAACGCTGTTAAATTTGTTAAATGTATTAGTAAATTCAATTTTCCCATGCACTTATACAGTATGGGAAAAAGCGAAAACTTTCTCTCAAACCGTATGGGCTACAGTTACAACACACCTCAACATACATACAGTACAGTACATCAATAATATGATTGATTAAATCGCATTACCCACACTGTACATATATTCGAATGGGTAAGGACTAGTTACAGTTAACTAAACAAATTGAGCAGGCTGAGGGACTGTGAGGGAGGGTGTCACCCTTCACCACTTCCCATCAACTCACAACTTAAAGGATTCATTCCAGATGGGATTGAGGTTGTTGTGGATGGTTTTGGTCTTCTGTTTGGTGTCACTCTTGGGGTCTGGTATGAGCTTGAGCTTCACGTAGGGGTCAGACAGGCCGTTGGGGTCCATGGGAATCAGATTCCTTCCTTCTTTCACTGTGGAAAGAGAGAGACAGCAAAATGGCTTATTGTACAGACTAATTGCAAGCACTCGTTTTTTTATCCTCTGAACAGATATTTTCATGTACACTTTACAGTATAATAATTAATTGTGCATGTTTGGTCAATGAATCTATATGGCTACAAATAAAGTAGCTCATCAATCACTGAATGGACAAATGAATGGTTTATATTTATAACCACACACAGCGACAATTGTGTCTCTGACAATGCAATCAAAAATAAGAGTAGGTACACATCCAGGGAACGGGTGTACAGCTTCAAACAAAAGATGAGAGTAATAAAAGCACTGTATCTAAACTGTCGTGGTCTAATTCCTGAGCGGGAGCCGACTCTCCCCTCTCCCTGGGTTTCTGTATTTAGCTGTTCTGTAAAGAAAGACAGACACCCAGGACTTAGCACCCCATTAGCAGTGATGCCAGTGAACCATGCATGGAGCACTGCCAGACCTGGCAACCACATATTCATGCGCGTGCTCACACGCACAGGCAGAGGCACGGTAGCACACTCTGTACTACAGAGTGTGTACATGTGTGTGCATGCAGACTACAGAGTCTGCAGTCTGCATGCACACACATACTGTACACACATGGAAAAGACAAAGCACT
Source organism: Protomyctophum parallelum (assembly GCF_964188405.1). Lineage (NCBI taxonomy): Eukaryota > Metazoa > Chordata > Actinopteri > Myctophiformes > Myctophidae > Protomyctophum > Protomyctophum parallelum. Next base: position 47,613,824 of record NC_139702.1, on the reverse strand, counting down.
CATGGAAATGTGTGCTGTCTCACACACCGCTGCACACGGACACACATCCCCAAAGAGAATGAATGCAGGGGCACACATGCACGGACGCACACACAATTACCAAGTATTTCCACAGACAGACAGGCTTAAGCCTTGCCAGGCAAGCCCTTGACCCCGGAGACCCTGGGAATGTCCTCCTCATGTGGCAGTGGCACTGCCCATCACAATACAGTAGTGATGATACTAATAATAATAACAGACGTTCCACTTGGAAAGGGAGGCAGAAAAGTAATATCTGTTTTGATGAAACTGAAACTTTCAAAATGAACTCCGAACTGGACTCTCAACAAAATGAGTACCGGTATACAATATACAAAATATTTGAATCTACAATTATTATAATGGAATACTAATTTCAATTTAACTGACAACACGGCTACATCCTTATTATTTGACTGTTTTAATAAATCCGTAGCACTTGGAAGGAGCACGTTATTCCACGTCTTCCCCCACAATCATCTAATATTTGACTCTTGATTGGTACCATTTAAATTATAGATGTCTTTGCGGAAATGTGTTTTGTGCCAAGCAGTTATTGGGAAACAAAAAAACAACACATCTACACAATACAAACAGATCACACTGACAATACGTCATAGCTCCTCTCTTGCAGAGATTGAAAAATAAACAAAAGGCTAACAGTCATATTTCCAAGAGGCATCACATTGGATTATATTTTATGCACAGAATTTCGATGGGGCCTGCTTGTTCAGAAGTCCTATACTTATGGGCACAAACGATCTTCTATCCCTAGCAATATTTTTCCCCTTCCTGAGTACATAGGTCTCATAGATTGATGTCATATACTCTCAAGTCGTACCCCAGCTATTTTGATGGATACATTGATGATTTTATAGTTTGTTCTTATTAACCAATGATAAGTCTCAGTCTGCACATAAAATGCAGCCTCTGCTGACCATTCTTATTATACATTATGCTAGGCTCTGTGCAAATAATTTCTCCTTATGTGCTCTTACAACCTCTGGCAGAGGGCTAATGAATGGAAATATTAACAAGCTTCTCCACTTCTTTGCAGCCTAGAACGGGAGAATTGTTTATTTTTATTTTTATGATGTGATCATTGACAAGGGCAAAAGTCGCTGTGGCTCGCCCTCTAGGCATGGGGATAGAATATCCTGCAGAAAATGCACAGCCAGAAAATAAACCTACGTCTTGTTAGAGGCTTTTAAACAAACACAAACAAACAAACAAACATCTAAGATTTAAGGGGGGAGAGAGAGAGAGAGAGAGAGAGAGAGAGAGAGAGAGAGTTAAAAAGAGATTATGCTTGAGGGGGAACAGGATACTGAAAATTATTATCTGAAAAATGTAAGCTTGTCTTGCAAGAAATCATCTTTATGTGTGTATTAGGTTTCAAGATGTGAATGCGATGAGAAGTCAGCCATTTGGCCCAAGGGACACAATGGGCCTTCAAAGACCGTATGGACCCTGAAGAATAATCTCATAATTTCACTTTAATACATTTGGACACAAGTTCCCATAATGTGATTGAGTGAGAACAGAATGTAACAAAACAAATTAGCAAAGGGCTAAATTGCCTTGCCAGCACGTCTCCTCCTATATCTCCAGACGAATATGTTATTATAATACCATTGGGAAATGACTAACGCAATAATATCATCACAATAATAATGAACACATTTACACAGGCTAAAAGACTGCATGATACGAAGAAATAAATCCAGTAGTCATCCATCTAACTGACAATCTTTCTGTCCATTAGACCAATCAGTTGACAGTGAGTGGCTGTGAGAAGGAGAAACCCTGAATGCAGTGGGCATAACTCAGACAAGCATGTTTGACTCCAATTATGTTGCTGCTCTGATCACCAATATGGCTAAGTGCATTCCTATGCTTAACAATTTAAACCCTATACTTTTAGTTGATCAGGGTTTCCTAGGACTCTATAGTAAGTCCGCTCAACGCCAAATCTGTTTGCCAAAAATAGCTGATCTCTGATCTACAAGCTCACAATGTATCGCAACACAACCTGTTTTGAGCTTGTAGATCTGCTATTTTTACTGAATATTTACCTCAGAATAGGGGCACTAAGGTTCATTAATATGAAGCAAACCAATATACATGCGCAGAATCATCACCGTTGCAGGTCATTTTTTACATTCTCTAAAATTAACTGTGAACTTGTAGATCGGCTATTTTCAGCAAAGAGGTTTGGTGTACAGGGAGAAAAGGGCAGACCAAGTACAGAGTTAAAGGTCACGTTCACAAAGTATTGAGGATTTAAGTAAGTTAAAAAAACACATTTAACATGAATTGTTTATGTACTGTAGTGGGGTCCCTGCTTCATCTCTCTCTCAGCTAAGGGCCCTTGGCCTGAAAAACGTTGAAGACCCCTGTTCTAAGGTGTCTGATAGACCTACCTATCTGGAACTATTATGGTCTATTGCTCCTGGAGTTATGCCCCAGTGAGAGATTCTGCAGAGAGAGCGATTTGGTGGCTTGTAGAAGATAATATAAACTAGAAAAAGTGCCCTTCTGGGCACAGGTCTCCACCAGGATTTCTTCCTCAGCCTAGTGGGAATATGCGTGCACAGTTTCATCGCAATCGGACGCTGCGTTGAGGAGTTGTGGCGATTTGTACAGCACTCCTGTGAACTTTGGAAGCCAATCTTAACCAATCAGGATGGAGTGTGAGAAATCTGAAAGACCGGTTTCGTTGAATGGCTCTAGAGAGACTGTGTACCAATTTGCGTGATGTTTGGACAAAATCTGTAGGTGTACTGTGCAAAAACTTGTTTTGCACAAATTGGCCTCCTGGTGGCGCTATAACAGGCCGTTCTGGAAAGTTTGGGGCAGAGGTTCATCGTTGGCATCCAGGGAGTGTGTGTGCAAAATTTGGCATCGACCGGGTTGTTTTGCACAAAGCGGCCTCCTGGTGGCGCTATAACAGGCCGTTCTGGAAAGTTTGGGGCAGAGGTTCATCGTTGGCATCCAGGGAGTGTGTGTGCAAAATTTGGCATCGACCGGGTTAACGGTGGCCGAGATTAGCTGTTCACGGACACACGGACACACACACGGACGGACGGAGTGCAAAACATACTCTCCCCACATGCCTTCGGCCTGGTGGAGACAATAATATAATGATGATGATAACGTCATCTGCAAATTCCAATTATGTTGACTTTTGAGAAGAGCCAACAATAATTTACAATGACTGAGTTATTTGAGATAAAATAAATCCAGTAGCCTATCCAGCCCACAAGATTAAAATTCAACCCAAAGTTGTCAATATGTTTCCCAACTAAAAGCTCACTTGTTGAATGAGAGTTAAATGAATGATGAAAATCAATGAAGAAAATCAATGAAGGGTAACTTTGCAGGTGTCCCATAGAATTCTTCTGTTGGCTAACTAGCAGATATGTGGTGGTGCCCTTCAACCACATGTAAAGAAACAGGTGAAGCCAATAAGCAATCCTAGCGGTCATCTTGTCTGTTATATAGATAGACCATATTCACATGGTGCCCATCTTGCCATTAAGTTAATGAAATGCCAACACAGCTGCCATGAGAATATGGTCTATTAGTCAGTCTTTCCTGGAAAATGGAAACAGTTTCTAGTCTCCAAAGGTTTTCCTCCTGCCAGACTGGGTATACTGTAAGTAGGTACTAGGTAGGTAAGGCCACTCCTCTGCTGACAATAAACAGCAGAAGAAAAGTCAAAAACTCACAGTGCCCGAGGATGCAAATCGGGTGATTTACATAATTATCTATACAGTTGAAAATCATCACTTTAGCTACAGTGCCATTAAAAGGTCATTTCCAATGCAATCTCCTCCCAACAGACACAGATGTAATTCCAGCCTGGGCCTGTAGGGGGAAACCTAGACTACACTATTTTTCATTCTCATTCTGTTGTTTTCTGTTGCTGAGACCACCCAGTTTGAACTTTATGGTTTAGCTCATCTCCATAATACAAGCTAATGATGCGTCTAGTTTGTGTGAGGGCGTGCGTGCATGCTCATGTGTTGTGCATGTGTGCAGTGTCAAGACGTGCAGGCGCAGCGTTCCTTCTGTACTGGACTGAGGAGGCTAAATGGCTAAATATGGTAATCAAAGTCGTTATGGAGAAGGATCAGGAAAACGTGACACTTGGTCGGTGTTTGACACAGCATTTTCCACACAAAACTTGTGAAGAGCCCTCAACAGCTCTTAAGTGTGTCCCTCAAGTGTCACGAACCCTTCACTCCGTCATTGATATTTCATTCAAAGATGGATACACACTCGTAAAAAAAACACACACACGTTAGCACATCAGCAACCAGGGCATCTTAACAGTTGCTGGGAAACACAAAACAGGAGGTCTTACTACAAACAAGAAATGGAGACGCCCTGGACACTCCAGCATGCCAAACTGAGATATACAAGAAATCACCAATCATAATAGTAGATTTTAGATTTATGTTTTTAGGTTATTGGATTTTTAGATAGGCAATTGCATTTTAGATTTGTCGTTTTATATTGTAATAAGTAAAATAATTCAGTGTGGCACTCCTTGTTTAAGGAGAGCAATCCGTCTAATTCCCCTGCTCTAAATGGGGTTCAGGTTGACCACATTTTCGGCCTTGGGTATAATTAAGTATTAAATGAAACAGGAACAGCATTACAGCAGTTTTTGATGAAGGACTTCAAGGTCTAATAATAATGACGTCATCAATATGATAAGGAGACCGGGCCTTCTCTCATGCTGCCCCTACATTGGGAGATTGTTAGAACAATCTCCCACACATCAAGTCCAGCCCCACCACTGGGAAATTTGTAATTGAACCTAAACAAAGACCCACTTTTTCTCTCTCGCTTTTAGCTCAGTCTGAGGGTGATTAATTGTCTATGTTTACATAATGACTACTTCAATGCAACTTTTCATACTTTCATACTTCATACTTTTAATCTTGATATCGTTGTTTTTCTTGATGGGAAAGTACTTTGGATCAGTAAAAATGAGAAAAAGGCAGCACACAAAATCATTTTCCCATAAGAAGACCTCCTAGGTCGAAACGTTGGATAATAATAAATATACAGCATCGTGGCTACGAGTGTGCGGCCTTTTTCTCATTTTTACTTATTTACTGCCTTAGGCCAGCACCTCACCAACACTGGTGTGCGCCCTTTCCTGTTTTGTCTACAAAGGACTTGACTTGCCCAGTCTTGCCCAAATATGAAGTTGGGGACGTACTGTAGGGGCGGCGTTGGCTCAGGGGTAGAGTGCCTGGATGGTAACCAAGGTTGCCAGTTCAAACCCGAGCTCCCCCAGAGTTAGTGTTGAAGTGTTCTTGAGCAAGACTCTGAACCCCTAATTGCTCCTGATGTGCTGGTTGGTGCCTTGCATGGTTTCCGCCAGCATCAGTGTATGAATGTGTGTGTGAATGGATGTATGTAATGCACAATCTATGTAAAGTGCCTTGGATAAAGGCGCTATATAAATGCACCATTTACCATTTTTAACATTTACTGTACTGGCCACAGCCTATAGCGACAATGGAGCTGAGATTTTAAATAAAATAAAATCCCTCACCCAAACACAGGCCAGTTTTATTCGTAATAGGGCATAGCAGTGGTGGACATTTTGTGGTAGAAAACCCATATTTTCTTCCCCATAGATTTCACATTTCAAATATTTTAAGCATGGAACCAAGCCATCCAGGCTCCTGGTGAATCATGGCCATAAAACATTTGTGTCAAAATAGTATTGAGTAAATATACACTATATTTAATAGATACCCTTTTTTGCAGTTTCTAAAAATATTTCAATCAAATGTTTTATGGTCATTATTGCCATATAGACACTCAACTAAGCCAGACGCACCACGGTGGATTAGAACACCTAGATTGGTATTATTAATACTTTACTAGATTACCACCATTTCTTAAAACAGAACATACTTTTTACGATCCAAGGCTACAGTGAAAGAAAGAAAGAAAGAAAGAAAGAAAGAAAGAAAGAAAATAACGATACAAACACAGCACAGCAAACCAAACAAATAAAGGACTAGCATGTTAAAATATTGGCAGCAATGTGAGAGGTGGAACAGCAGGGGAATAGGTGACAGAGCGGGAATACCAATGACATGACTTCTGGCAGCAGGAACTGTGAACTGTGTTCTAGAACCCCACAGAAAAAGAGAGAGACAGGGCAGAGACAGAAGAACAGCAAGACAGGGACCCGCCCCGTGTCGAGAAATGACAGAGTTACCATGTGGGGGTTACTGTACTGTACTGTACTGTACTGTACTGTAACACCAGAAATCAAGTAAGTAAGCCGTGCCGAGCCATGAGGCCCATAGGGCAGGAGCCTATCTGCTGTTTCTGTATTCTGTGGCTGCTTGATGTACAAGTACCCTGGGCCCTGGACATGACGCTAGTATGTTGCACGTAATGGCTGCTAAAAACTCAGCTTCCCATCATGCACCTGTGCACAGTGTGAAGCGCCACTTTGTCACCTGTTGGTACTCTAAACAGACATACAGACGGACATACGTAGGGACAGACAGACATAGGGACACACATTTCTGTTCCTTGGAGTGGCTGCATCACTCAAAAAAATTACAGAGGTGTACTTTATAGCAGCAGTGTGACTCCTATATGAGGGGTCTTCAACGTTTTTCAGGCCAAAGGCCCCATGTCTGAGAGAGAGATAAAGAAGGGACACACTCCAATACAAAATGGATTCATGTTAAATGTGTATATTCAGACATATAACGTCTTAAACCCTCAATACTTTGTAAACTTGACCTTTGGTTCAGTACTTTGGTTCAGAGTCTGCTCTTTTTTCCATACCATACATCTTCGCCAAAAATAGCCGACCTACAAGCTCACAGCGCGTTGTAGATCTGCTATTTTTGGCTAATGTTGCCCCCAGAATAGGGATACAGGGGTTCAAGTGGTAAATGTAGAAATAAAAGTCCCTATCGCAATCACACAAATATTTGGTGGCCTCCCTGGGGTCCCAGACCCCCTGATCTATAGCAAATATAAAGATGTAGAGGGGCTTGGTAAGCAAGCTGTAAGGTTACAATGTACTATATCGTATCTTTGTCGGTGGAAACCTCATATGCCCAAACCTGTTGGAGTGCCTGACATTTCAAGCCCTTTGGATTTGCTACTTTTGATTGTTTTGTGTGACGCTGTAATATGATCAAGTCGAGCATTCATTTATAAAAATATTGATAGTAAATTAACGATAACACAATGATTGTGCCTTATTCTACATTGCCAGTGAAAATTGTTTTGACGTTGTCAGCTATGCACGTTTGGTATTGTTCTTCAGCTTGTTCTCAGGGTCACCTTTTGTACAAGGCTGCCTGTCAGTTATTATACTACTGCAAACAACATCCCATACTATGTGGACACTATACAGCATCATTTCAGACATGAGCCTCACTTATGTGCACATAAGGAATCCTTCTATAGCGTGCACGCACGCACGCACGCACGTTTAACGTCAAAGTCAAGTAGAGTATGTGTGTGCTCCACCTACCTGTGCAAACATTACTCCATAAATCTTAGTTCCGTGCCTGTGCAGCGTACAACATGGATTTAACTCTTTAGCTACTGGAGATGCAGCATACAACATGGATTTAACTCTTTAGCTACTGGAGATGCAGCATACAACATGGATTTAACTCTTTAGCTACTGGAGATGCAGCATACAACATGGATTTAACTCTTTAGCTACTGGAGATGCAGCGTACAACATGGATTTAACTCTTTAGCTACTGGAGATGCAGCATACAACATGGATTTCTACACAGGATAAATTCTTTCAAGATCAAAATGCTGCGTTCAAGTTCAGGAGAGTCCAGGGAAAGGCAATTCTCCTGAATGCTGCCTTCGGGTATGGCATGGAAAGTGGGGCATTTTCTTTTTTTTACCATAGCAAATGCTGCATTCATGGTATGGAGAGGGCAGTTGTTTACAGATGTGCAAAAGGGCAGGGGATCAAGCCTACTTTGATGTCATGCATGTTTGCGTGCGTACTGCATACTGTACGTACGTGCACATGTTTCCTATATTTTGGGCATGTCATTATTGTAAAAAATTACAAATGTGTACAGTATGTTGTAAGCTTAAAGATCGGCAATTTTTCCACCCCAACATTTGAATGTCCTTGGCATGGAAAGATTTGGAAGCCCCTGCTTAGCTTAAGGTAACCTCTACATATACCTGTAAAGGCATAGTCTAATAGTAGCTACAGTAAGCATGTGAGACTGCAGCCCCAACAGCCTGTGGAAGAAATGCACACTGTGGAATAATGTCAGCTACGCTGTGGAATAATGTCAGCTCTGATTCATAGGAAACGTCACAGGGTTTTAATTCATTCTGCTTATGGCAAAAAAATAACGAAAAAAAACTGCAGGCAATTCACATGTAATGACTCATCCTCTGCATGATGTTGTAGAGATGAAACTGACCAATGGAACAGAAAGCGGCGGGGTAGAAGCAATAAAGTAAATGGCAGACCACTGATTAGCCAGGCAGCCTGCAGATTGAAATCTCGTCTGTAATGTCCCAGCACTGAAATCACCTTCCATCTAGTCCAGCATTATTAAGGTATAGGGTGGAAGAGATGTCAGGTTTTCAGAGAGCCAGAACTGAATGGTGGGATACCTTTATGACTGGTTTAAATAATCATGTTGATAATAGACATGTAAATGTGACTATGGTCTTCAAATAAGAGCTCCTGCACATTTAGATGCAACAGGAACTGAAGTCCCGACCACAAAGCGAGATGGATGAATTTAAAGATATTCAATTAGTCCTATTATTATATAGAAAACCATGTTATGAACCTACAAGTCAATTGAAATGAACAGGACAAAAGAAGAGTTATACTGTTCCAGACTCAGAGTATTGAAGCTATGATTCTGTCACTTCTTTCTCTCAACTGCAATTGGTGTCGAGCGTGCATGCGTGCGTGTGTGTCTCTTCATCTTGCACATCTTATGCATAGTATCATCCTTAGTATGTCTCAAATATTCTTGTTATTCTATAAATACAACCCTCCAAGTCGAAGACAGAAGGGCTGGAATAAGACATTAAGGAGTACTGTTTGAGACCAGGGTGCACTACTGACGGGAATACAGAGGGACTTGTCATTTTACACCATGCACGGCTCAATGAGAGGAGGACAAGAGCGCAACGGATGGAGACAGAGGTGAAGACATGGAGACACAAGGCAGACGAGCACTGAGAGGAGGGGAACTGGGTAGAACGGCATGGAACTGAGTGTATTATTACTCTCTGACTGGTGAAAAGGTGTGTGTGTGTGTTGCGTCTATACTGTACGTGCACAATTGGCTGTGGTCTGGGGAGGGAAGCCGGGTAGAGCGGGTGATCTTTGTCGATGTACGTACCCTCGCCTTATGGGCTGGGGCAGCCCATAACGGCAATGCGTGGGGGGGACGTAATTGGCATAACGTGTAAATTAGGGAGAATAAGGGCTAAAAATAATGATTACTATACCAGTAAGACGCCCTGCAAACATCCACCTGGGTGACGGCAGACTGCTGGGTGAGCACTGGCGCTTTGGCATGGGGGATCAGATCAACATATGGAATGAATTCTGTACTGGCGTCTAGAGTATCAGTCAAAAGGGAGACATCGAAGAGGAAGGACGGGTGGGAAAGGATCAACAATGCAATGTCAGAACAGGTCATCTCCACATATGTGGATGGAGGGAGGCATGACGTCACGAGGTGTGACCATTATATGGAGGCATGATGTCACGACGCGTGACCATATATGGTCGTGACCGCGTGTACGTCTTTAATCCATGTAACTCGAGAACCAATCGCCCCACCCATTCCCAACCCATCAAATTCGACACCCGTTCCACACAACCACAGGGAGTGCAGTGCCCGATGTCTTGTTGGTCGAACCCACGGTTGTCCAGAACCGTCACAAAAGGCCTCTTGCCCGGGCTCTGGACAGGACACCTGCCCAGGCTCCATATATGGAGCTGGCCTGTTCTGACATCACAACACTCCATATAATAAAGGACACAGAGAGACAGATACAGAAATGTCCATATATGGGCATAAAAGGGACACAGACAGATGGGTGTATACGGTGACATGTGGAGAGCAGTGACTGGAGGGAGAGCAGCAGGTCATCATTAAATGAGGCTCTGCTGCAGAAGTGGGTGAGTCAACAAGCGAAGAAAGACAAAATGTATTTACAGCTCTGTCTCCAGCTCTCCCAGTGCCCACAGGATGGGCAGGCTACAAGTCAGCCACACGCACACATGTGCACATACAGAGAGAAAAATTCTGGGGCTAATTGTTTAGTCTCAGGCAGTTTGCACCAAATTATATTATTTGCCAACAGTTCAGGGTATTATTCCATACTCACAAGCCCAAACGGCATTGTTACCTATCTCCTTCTGCTATGGATTGTGTGAATGGACAATAGATTTCGCCGGGACAAAGAAGCAGAAAGGGGGACCGACAGCAATAGGGGGACAGAAGGGAGCTGTGTGTTAGTGGGAATGAGAAGGCGAGGAAGCTATGTGGTCTATGTCGTCTGGAGGACTAGATAAACAGAACTGCTTTTGTCCATTGTTTCTTTGTCAGCTCCATGCCTTTCATAACGTGCTTGTCCTGGTTTCTGCCAGTCATTTCTGTCTAGTAACGTTCTGATATTAAATGCATGAATGTGTGAGAGATTATTGATTGGTCCGTGTTTGTGTATATGGGCAAACTGTATCATTCAATCAATATTTTACTGAAAGTATGGTTGCTACTTTAGTAGCAACGTTCTCCCCTCGTAATGTCATCACTGTGCAGTTTAATTCTGCTAACTGTACAGTCGCCTTTTCATTTCCATATAATTACAGTATATTTTAAAAGAAACTGATGCTGTTTTACACAAATTTACACAATATGGACAAGTATGTAAATATCAGTAGTTATTCCTTATCTGTTTCCCTACCTTTAAAATCAACTTGGTTAAATAAACACAGCAGAAACAGGAAAGCAGAAATAAGTGGTCATCACTGGTGAAATACAGCAAATACAGACTTTGTTCAAGTGTACTCAGTGTCATCTGGCATGTAGACCTCAGTTGAACCAAGTTCCCACTGATCCTAGACTTCTAAAAGAAAATACTGGACAAAATACTTCTCTGTAAGCCATGTTAAACAGACCATCTGGTCTGATGACAGCTTGTTTCTCTGTGCACTCAGATGGGTCAAATAAACCTCAACCTTCTTATCCATGGCAATGAGACACTGTGGCTCTGTGTATACAGCTTAGCACTCCCGTCCTGTCCAACAGGACACTTTGCTTGTGTTTTGCCCAAATGCAGTGCAGTCCTAAAATACCATGCATGTGATGTCAAATTGGTGCACGTGTTCTCTCAATTTGACTGTGTCCATTTTCTGTGCATTGGGCTATCTCAGCTACTACACTATACAAATGTGTTTGGGTATACACTCTAAAATCCAGAGTGTAATAGGAAACAAAAAAGACCCATACAGGTTAATTATGAAATGCTCAGTGTATGAGTAGCACGGCTTGGGTGCTGCAAGTCGTGCGGTAAGTTAAGTACTGGAAGCTGATGCTAGGTGTCAGTGTGTAAGCTCCACATCTCCCAGCATTGTAACAGGGACAGACTCCCGCATTATTGGCTGATACCAACAACAAGCCTCTCCCGACCTACAACACAGATATTTACTGTGCATAGGCTATATTCCATCCACCCTTGGCGTAGCCTGGCTGGGCGGCATACCATTTTTGGGTTTCTGATCCGGTCGGGAGCAGAACGAACCTACGTAGTAGTTTATTTTTAGTAGTTGTAGTCACTGATTTGTAGTCCGAACCACCAAACCGGAACCAGTATTACACAAAATAATTCCCCACATCATTTTAGGGCCTACCCAATAAAAGCCTTGATGTGGCGTAGATTAGTTTATAGGAATAGTTTGTTTGGTATCTTCATCTTCTATTCCTACTCGTAGCAACTGGGGAGACTAAACTAGTAGTTATACTTGGGGGGACCAAAACAAAGCGTCGCCAAAAAAACGGAACCCTTCAACTGGAACCACGTGTTTTTGTTTTGATTTTTCATATCCGTGGTCTAGACCAGATCACACAGGCCATTTTGGAATGCAGACCACACTTCCCTCCGAGGTGGAAAGTCTGATGACGCGATGTCTGATGTCCCTAACAGTGATCCATCCCCTATGTCAGTGGTTCTCAAAAGTTTTCAAGTCAAGGACCCCAAAATGAGTATGCATTTGGCCGTGGACTACCATCTGAAAAGCTTTTGTGCCAGCTAAGGACCCCCAGATGACAAGATTTATGTGAAAGGAATTCAAAATGATGAAAAGTTTTAGCAAACGTTTTCGATATTTTTTCCAAAACTGATCTGCTATTTTTGAATAGCCAACATAAAAACGGAAAAAGCGTTTAATAATGACCCCCTGGAACCCCCCTACTTTGAGAACCACTGCTCAATGTGACAATTTGACAATTGAGTAACGTGCGTGGTGTGAGCCACGGTGAGCCCCCTTTGGCTAATTGAATGATCCTAGTCCAATCACTGTTGTTTGAACAGATGCTCTAATAAGCTTTTATTACAGGGTGTCATAACCAGTGGCTTAACACCGTGTTTCTCAACCTCTGGGGGTCCCCACATTGTCACTTCACATGACAGTGAAGTTACAATTTAAGGACTTTTAAGACCTTTTTAATACCTCAAAAAAGGAAGGGACCATTACTGCATCAAAGGTAACCTAGCCTGGCCCAGCCAGCATGCCTTCTGGTCTAGATTGATTCATTGCCGTTTATAGCTTATGCAAAGCATTTTAAATGTCCCTTGTGTTTAAAATGTGCTATACATTGAATACATTAAATATATTTCCATGGCCTTGCCTTTAGTACTGAAATTTCAATACAAAGCACAAAGCAATAAAACAAAATATATAATAACTGGCCCAGGCCGTAGCGTAACGGTCTGGGCACCGGACTGGTGATCCAGTCGCGGTGTGCCGCGGGTTCGACTCCCGGACCCGACACGGCCTTTACCGCATGTCATCCCCCCATCTCTCTCCCGTTTCCTGTCAGCCTACTTTCTATCCCTTAAAAAATCAATAAAGGCGCAAGCCGCAAAAAAAATATATCTTTAAAATATATAATAACGGAATGCCACAGCTCTACTTACACCCTGTTTACAAAGACCCTTATTTAATTCCAATAAAACATTAACTATCGCAAGTATTGTATACCGTAGTATGCTTATAAGCAAGGTGTCCAATTTCCAGAAAAGGTTTGCCTAATAATCTTCATCAGTGTAAATTCCAGGTGTCACTGTCACAGAGCCACAGCAGTAACTGCACAAGTAACATGACATGCAGGCTCACACAGCAACACACTCACCCAAAAATTGTTCTTCGTTCTTGCGCATGTGTTGTGACAATTGGTCGCCCAGAATAATGGGTCTGCTTGATTCTGGGTGAAGCTCTATTGATCTGTGTCCACTCCAGAGTGTTTGTAAAACACTGAGAGATCCCTGCTCAGAGCTGGTTAATTTCATGTCAGTGGCAGGACTGGGTCACGGGGGCTTTATCGACAAGTATAGACACCTATACACATACAAAGTCACCATTTTGCCTCCCACTCCATGCATGCCTAAGATTCTACGAGGTGGCAAATACAGGTACATGTGCACAATCACATGCAGTGACAATGCCCACTGCCGTTACACATGTAAACTGGTGTGCGTGCGTGTTCTTCAATAGCTAAGACAGTGCTGAGGTTTATGAGAAAATCGGACCTGTAGTACGTTAAGCCACTTTAAAAAGCACTGGGTGGAGTTTGCATGTTCTCCCCGTGTCCCCTAGGGTAGGTACCCTCACAAAAAACATGCAGTAATCCTGGTCTCTAAACTGCCTCTCCCTGGCCAGCCGGGGCGCCTGATGGAGGGGAAAGGAACTGGTTGGAATAACGTGTTCCTTCCACGCGCTACGTCCAACCAGGGATACTCCCCCCTGTCAGGTGCAAAGGAGCAACTTGGACACTCAGGCATGAAGGAAGCATGAGTTCAAGTCTGTTGCTCTCCCCAGGTTGGCAGAGGGTGTGTAGAGCCCAGGATCACATTAGATGATTGACACAGGGGTGAAAAATGGGTTACAAAATCGTGGGATAAAAAATATATTTAGAAAAAGGGGAAAAAAGCACTGGGTAACTGACATCACAGCCAACCTTTAAACGTTTTGGTATTTATATTTAGCTGAAACTCAATTATGCAAACACTCACACTTGACTTGGGGTGTGTGAAATGGTGGAGTGCTGTGGCGTACCTGTGACATGCAGAATGTCATTGCAGACCTCACACTTCATGTAGAGGCGTCCCCTCCTCTCGGTGTGGTCCGTTCCACACATGCTGGGCACGTTCATCACACACATGTTGTGGACATTCATTTCACAGGCTAGAGAGACACACAGAGAGAGAGAGAGAGAGAGAGAGAGAGAGAGAGAGAGAGAGAGAGAGAGAGAGAGAGAGTTTTTACATTAGGCATTATGTTCAGCTAATGAAGCACTTACAGTACATGTGTGTATAGTGTATACTGTGCGGTGGTGCGCCCAGGATGGAGTCGTTTTTTCCCCCGTCTCTACCACTGGTTACTGGATATTGTTACGCCTCGGCCTAGAGGAACTGAGACGAACAATAAGGTGTGGAAAACAGACATGCCATAGTTTTTTCTTTTTTTGTCTCTACCACTGGTTGTTGGATATAAAACTTAAAAGCATCAGATTTCGGTAAGACATGTCCAGAATTCTCCTTTACGTGGTTCACAGCCTGGATTTGGAATTGCCGAAATAATTCCTAATACCATCCACATTATATTGTACTGATGGTATTGGACCCATTCAGGAGCCAATTAAGGCATTCAGTCTATAATACACCATTAAGACATAATTAAGAGAGAAGAATGGAGAGTGAAGGATTCATTAATATAGACCAAGCGATGCTTTGATAATGGATATGCAGACTGCTTAAGGCTGTGCAGTTTTGTTCCTGGGTTTTAAAGGGACATTTCACAGCTGTAAGAAACTGCAGTCACTCAATGTTAATAGTATTTGTAGTAGACTAGATGAGCCGGCTCATCCCATCAGTTAGGTTGCAGCGCAATGGGAAGAAGGAAATTGCGGGATTTGACAGACTCCACTTCATGTTTCAGCTGTGTTTTTAAACCCAGTATTGTGCCCTTCACATGTACGGATGGGTTATTATTATAATTTGTTGTTTTGTATTATTTTGATTAGTGATTGTATAGGAGCAACGACATACGATCTGAAAAATTCTCAGGGTGAAAATCAGATTTCTCCCATGGTGTGCACTGCGCAACTGTGCATGGGAGTAAAACATGCTGAAATCAAACTACACACGCATGCATGCACACATGCGCATGGTGTGTGTGTGTGTGTGTGTGTGTGTGTGTGTGTGTGTGTGTGTCTGGCTGGCAAATCACAGCTGTGTTTTGCTGCGTGGGGATCGGCATGTAAGCGGGCCAGCCAGTAAGGGCTAGGGTTGCCAACTATCATATTTTTTGATAAGGGACATTACCCGGGCACGCGGCGAAATTTTTTGGTGTCCCTTAATTGAAAATCAAATAGAAAAATTGGGTCATTTCCAGGCAAACCCCCCCCAATTTCACGTCTAAATTTCGAGTCAAACCCCCAAAGCATGCGTTATGGTTAGGGTATAGACTACATGAGAAACAGATTATCATTTACATTTTTATTTTGTCAAAATGTTCTGCTCTGCTGCTGGCCTGCTGCATGCATATGAAGAGTACTGACCAATGAGCTGACTAGCTGAGCCTAGCGCCCTTCCAGACACCAGGTTTCATTGTCTTGCTTTCCATTTCCTATAGCTTAGAATCGCTGCCCCTTCTTCTGTGTGTCTGAATGGGAGCGAGTGACTGAGAATCACCATAACGCGCTGTCATTTTTCCACGACCCCAAAATACGGGATTAAGTGCGTCCCGTATCGGTTCATTACGGGACAGGTCTTTTAGCTGTCAAATACGATACAAACCCGTATTTTACGGGACGGTTGGCAACCCTAATTACTGCTTGTTTTTTAATGTCATTGCCTTGCTTTTTTTATTCTCCATTGTTCTGTAAAGCACTTTGAGCTGCATTTCATGTCATGAAAGGTGCTATACAAATAAAGTTTTATTATTATTATTATTATTATTAATAAGGGCTCTGTGTTGCATGTGGAGAATTGTGTAGATTAGTGTGTGTGGTGTAGCCGAATTGGGTGGTGAGAACATGAGGGGGATGTTGCACAATCGGTGACCCCTACATTAAGCTGTGTCCTTCCCAACGTGCAGTGCGGGGGCTATGGCGGGGCTAGGTGTGGGTTTTGGGGTAAATGTACTACATTGGGTTATTACACGCAAGTCTTTGCACCAGGTCTGGCGCACACATTGTGGCAGGATCGGAGGATGTTTTTTCGCGAGGTCCTGGGAGGCGTGTGATCGTGTCCGTGGAAGTCAGCAGCAGTGTTGCTAAACAGCAATCCTGCTGGATTACCACAATGACCATAATGCTTTGGTGCACTTACCCCACCTGGTGGAGAGGGGAGGGCTGTTTTACTGAGACAACATGTAGTCCAGGAAGGAAGTGAGACCAGTGTTTGTGACATCACAGACACTTTGAAATACTAAAGTATCTAAAAACACACATTACCCACATAAAAAAACCCAGCTGCCCCAGCTGCATTAGAACTCTTTATGGCTGAGTCATGGTGACGTGAGTGTGACATCAGAGGTCCACCCTTTCCGCCCGCCCTCCCATTAGCCAATTCTAAGGATGCCCATGTAGTTGAACATGTCTCATGTAGTCTGTAAATCATCCAAGTTCAGCCACTGACACCACTTGACACTTATGTTTTAAACTTCAGAAACATCCTCCTGGTAACAGTCTAACAGACAAGGTCATCCCCAAGTTAGAGTAAGAGTGGTTAAGTAAAAGTACTTACATTCACACTTCATGCCCTGGTGAACGAGTCCATACAGCAGAGAGCCACAGTGGTCACAGAAGGTGGGGCTGCCATAGGTGTGGCTCTTAAACTTGTGCTTGGTTCTGGGGTCCTGACAACATAAACAGGAGAAGAAGCATTAGACCTGATGAATAAAGGAATGAATCAATTGTGCATAAAGTGGTGTCTAATATGTTAAAGCAATGCAATGGACAATAATCAACTACTGTTCTGCAAACAGCAAAGACCAAAACAATATGTGCATTTCAACAATGTTGCTCTTTACCCATTCCTCCCCACACACATTGCTGTGTGTTGTCACTGCTATTGTATCCTATTCTCAACTGCCTCAACCTGCCAGTGAGGAGCCCCCACTGGGAGGACGTAAAGCCATCGTCCTACTCCTCCCGCCCCGATATTCACTGCATGCTGACAGGTGCTACACCAGCCCGTAGGACCTAATATCACCCTCCACGCCCATCTTCCCTCCCCTGAAAACTGGCCAATTGTGTTCGGGGCAGGCACTTTACCACTGTGCCACTCGAGCGACGCAATACAGAGTTGAAATACTTGGGCATGAAAAGTTGGAAATATCACAGAGTAATAACTTTTCATTAAAACTCCTACAGTAAGTAAAACCACACATAAAAAGTCATCTTTGCCTGATCTGGGCATTCACTTCAGTCTTCAGCTTAGTCTTTTATCCGCTGGCACTCAAACATATTGCATTTGTTAAAGGGTAAAGAATAACAAAGGAAAATGAGAGAGCAAAATGAACATCCATTGATTGATCTTTCAATCAGATTTGGACGAGATGAGGATTAGTTGAGCGGCAGTCCAATCAATGTGCCTCCAGCCCACTTGAAATGTTAACATCAAGCTCCCATTCAGTCACTTATTGCCTTTTGGGGTGAATGAGCGTGTAATCCATTGCACTCCATGGACTAAAATTAAACACAGAGCCACTCAGGCATGACAATATGTCAACCGGCTGTGAATATGAAAGCATTATGTTTTGGTATTTAGCTGCAATCAAGCTATTACTATTTAAAACCACAAATTGACTGCTACAAATGACAAAACATTGAAATTGTACTATTCAGAAGTGTCTGTCAAATGTTTTTGAAGAAAAATGTGAAATATAATCACTGAATCTTCTTTACAGTAAGTGGCATAAATAGTATTATGGATTTATGGAATGCTGTAGATATTAATCTGTACATTATGACATAACCACACAAATGCTCAGTGTTGATTTATCCATTTGTACACATGTAACGAAATTGCCCTGTAAATTAACAGGATTTTATTGTGTAATAGTAACCTCTTTCCCCACATTCCAGTCATTTGAAGTTATTGGGGGTTAAGATCTCCATTTGTCCAGTTAATAATTGGTTTCAGCATGTGGAAACAACCATCAGCCTGAGTGAGCCATTCATGTATCATTACCTTTCTAATGTACCATTGCATTTCCCCAGACACTAACCCTCTACAGTATACAGTATGTTCAATTACAATTATTGTTACAGTAGCCAATTATAAGCTGACAAGCGATTGGGTAAGCTAACATGCCTAACAATTAAAGGTTACAACGCAGTTTCCACCCAGCAGCGACGGTATGGCACATGTTAGTGTGAACGTAAGGATCCAGTCATGAAACATTTTACCGTGTAGTACTCTGAGTGAATATGGTGATGGAAAAAGTACCCGGTTTTTACCTAATTAAAAGTATCAATAATGCAATGTAGAAATACTCTGTTACAAGAAAAAGTCCTGAATGTACTTAATGTAACAAAAGTAGAAAATAAACAAAAGCTTATGATAAGCGGCATTGGGCTTGTTTTCAAAGTGGGTTATTTGCTTCCTGATGTTCCCACTTTTTTCATGTAAAGGACCCCCAGATTAATATGTATTTGAACATTATGTGCCAGGGAGTCAGGACCCACTTGTTAAAATGTTTCAAAAAATCACGTGTTATTGCTCCCGAACCGATTAAAATATTTTTTTCCTTCCCCGATCCGGTATTTATATTAAATATATAGAACACGTACGGTACATATCACAATAGTACAATATCCCAAATCACAGACAATTTCCAGTCATGATATATACAGTACATATATATATATTCTTGATACTAGGGATGTCCCGATCATGTTTTTGGCTCCCGATCCGATTCTGACCATTTGAAAATGATGTGATCGGCCCCGATTTCCGATCACCCGATCCGATCGGGACAACTCTACCTCCCCCAATACTTAAAAAGGTAGATCTACAAGCTCACACTGTCGCAAAGAGTGAGCTTGTAGATCTATTCATGACTTATACTTCCTATATCAGTCCATATCAGAGCGACCCACCCAGCAAGCATCATTCATGCGCTCAATTAATTTAAAACTCGCTCGTTGCTCAAATTTGAACTTCTCGGTTTTACAGAAAACACAGTATTGAAAGCAAGAGAAGCATGTCAAACACTGTCCCAGATAGAAAAACATTTAAATAGGGGCTTAAAAAAAACAATAATAAAACTCGGCCTTGAGCAAATATCAGCTTGAAGCAGAGAGGTATTCTTCTGAACAGGTACCGTAAAACCAAACTGAAAGGCCAATACAGTTTCAGCTTCCAAACTACCCATCTATTTCATCCTTCTGGATAGAGAGCACACAACGAAAACACCTTTTTTATTAAGTTGTACGTACTGTAACTATGTTTGTGTGTGCGTGTGCGTGCGAGGACATCCCCGAGTGTGGTTGGATTACCTAACAGTGTGTGCTAATATTATTAGGTATATCAATGAAGCTGGGCAGGGTCTTGGCACCATTCACATCACATTGTTCTTTCATTTCTCTTTGCACTTAACTGACAGCTCATAGCACGCTCAGTAAAAACAGAAAAGAGGCCAGTTTTCCGAGCAGCCTTTCAAACTACTTTTCTGCTCTCTCAATTTATGCCGTAGAGGTAGAGTAAACTGCTCTCAGAACAAGAATTCAAAACAGCACTACCAACTGTGCCACCGTGCCCCTGACACATGTGATTAAATAAATGCAGTTGCTGGTTCTGGCTGTTATTTGTTGTTTAATCTCCAACACGTGTTTTGTAGTTCCATTTTTGACTAATTGTTTGGGTTTGAAGTATTCTGGTCCCTGGCGTGCTGGTGTGTTGATTTCTTTTAGCTTGCTGTGTACTAGATAGTCTTTAAGATTTTTGTTTTTTCTGTAGGCCGATATCATTTTATAATCTTTTAGAAGATCCGTTCGGTTCTCAAAATTCCTTTTTATTCTGTTGTTGGCTAGTCTGCTCTGTGTGGAATAACTGGTTATCAGGGCTAATTTGGGGCCTGGATCCCGCACTTACTTCTAAAAAGGTATTGTGAGCTTTCCGGAGGAATGTCCTCGTGTATCCTCTTAGTCTGAGGGCATTAAATAGCGTTTTACAAGCTATTTTGAAGTCACTTCTTTGCGTGCAAATCCTATGGAATCTTAGTAGTTGTGATTTGACTATTCCTGTGTAGGAGTGCGCCGGGTGGAATTCCCAGCAGATTTGTTTTTGTTACAGTGTGTGTGTGTGTGTGTGTGTGTGTGTGTGTGTGTGTGTGTGTGTGTGTGTGTGTTGGGAAGCATGAAGGTGCACACCAAACTCCATGACAAGCCATCCAGTATCTGTTTTTTACTTTATGGATGTTTTGTTTGAACATTTACAGACAGCGAGCAAGAGAGAGAGAGTGAGAGGGGTGGGGGGGGGGGGGTTGGGGGGGTTGGAGAGACACCATGCCAGGCAGCTGCAGTTACTCATGTCCACCCACACACAGCTGATCCTGAAGGATTATCCTCTTGTTTCCCCTGGATCGCTTTGTGACCCCTGTCCAAGCCATGAATCAGTGAAGTAAGCTTATTCCATCAGCCACAAATGGATCATATGGTTTTGTCTTTCAATGGGTGACCCTGTCCGTCTTCACAAATTTTATGAGGTCATCACATTTGGCTATGGCAGTTTTTAGCCCAAGGAGTGTTTTTCGTGCAAGGAAATGCTTGGAATGGTTTCAGAATCATGAATAACCCCTAGTTTGACATGTCACATGCTACTTAAAGTATAATTCCAACATCCAACATTTATATAATAATCATTTTTTATATATATTATTTGGATGACCCTAAGGATCACAAAAAACCTTGAATGATTACTATTGTAATTTATTTTGGGTCACACCCCTTTTTACACAATTTACAATTTAGTAATTTAGCAGACGCCCTTAATCCAGAGAGAGCAAGAACAAAAAGCATGGCAATACATCACATACATAAAAAGTAGTTATCATGAAACATGCGTAAGCTAAGAACATAACAGTGGAATATCTATATAATGAAACTATACATATAAACTATACATAGTACATACTATACTATACATACTATAAAGTGCTATGACTACATCAAAATGCAATTCTAGTGCCGTTTACGTATAACATGCTATAAGTCTGTATATAAGTGCTATCTAAGTCTACATAAAGTCCTATCTAAGGTGCTAGGGTAAGTGCTACGGGCCATGATGGAGTCTGAAAAGGTGGGTTTTCAGACTACGACGGAAGATTGGTAGCGAGGTTGCAGTTCTGTAATGGGAAGTGCATTCCATAGTTTTGGAGCCAGAAGGGAGAAGAGTTTGGGACGCGTGGAGCGTTGTCCCAGCGTTTTTAGTGAAGGTACTTCCAGCTTCCCTGCGTTGGCTGATCTGAGTGCGCGGGAGGGTTTGTAGGGTTCGATCATACTTGCAAGATATGGGGGAGCCATACCTTTGGTTGCTTTGAATGCCAGCATCAGAGTTTTGTATTCTGTGCAGCTGGCTAAAAACCTGGTTGTTTCAACCCATCGATTATTCTTTTCTGGATGGTCAGAACTACAGGCATCTGTAGCATAATTTCTCACCAGGGAGACTAGTAACATGCAGACAAATTGGCCATGACATGTGAATGACATGCACTGTCAGGTTGGCTCTCAACACATTATTCCCTGGAGCTTGGGAATGGATTGCAGGATATAATCATACAGCCTATGTCCACCATTACATCCTAATTGGACCTTCATAGTGCATTCGGGGGAAATGCAGGAGGAGAGGGGATTGTATCATCACAATCATGTCGGACATTACTGCAAGGCTACATGCAATTACTGTACAGTATACAGTATGGTTCCTTTCAACTACCCGGAAACTTCTATAGCATGAAAGAACCCATGAAGGGGGGGAGGGGCATGTCAAATGTCATGCCTATATTTGCGACGTTGTATGAAAAAGCTTCAACAGCAACCTTTTGATGGAATCTGACTGCACAATGGAAGACACAAAGACATTCTCACCCGAAGGTATCCTATTTTGCTGCTTGGTCATGGCACTTAACTTTCCCCGTCCGAAGCTGATGTCATAGTGCCCTTAAGCGCACCTTGTGCTCAGCACCTGCGAAATCCTAGATCAAATCGTCCCGATCAAACAACCGGTGGGGACTGAGGGCGATGAATGAGAACATGCACGAGGCAGCAACGTCGAGCACAGCCTCGGTAGCTAATTAGCAGCCCGGATTAATTAGCAGGTATAGCGTGTCAGCCTTATAGTTCATTAACAACACAGCTGGGTAAAGTCGAGCAGGGCTTCCCAGCAGAAGTGAGGCACTGGTGTTCTTCTCCATACTCCCACACAAAGGGAACTTGTAATGCTCCGTATGGTAGTCGTTTCCCCTACATTTCATTAGCAGAGGCAGGCCCCCGCCAATTCTGCGGCTTGCAAATTGCCCTTTGTGGAAAAGAGCATTAAGATCACGAAGACTGATAATCTGGTGCTAATGTTTGGCTTGAACAACCAGCATGTGGGGAAATCACACCATAATTAGTCCATAAATCCAATACAAATGTATGCACATATAAACTGATAATGTGAGTATTACCAGGGAGAAAACCCACCCCAATTCCTTTGTCGTGCCCTACAAAGATATTAGTATAATCCAAAAGCCAACACACCGCCACACACAACTCATCATGGAGCACCACAACATCCCCCGTGAACAGGCTTTGACGGCCCAGAGCCAGCTAGTAGAGGTCTGCATCATGAGGGACAGAGGACCTCGCATCTCCACATTTCAACTTTGTGTGCATCGCATCGTCATACTACAGACGTCACACAAAAGTAGCAAAAATTGCCTTGCAGCTTGTAAATCTGCTATTTTTTGGAGAGGGGAAAAAAGGAAGTGAAAGTGTGTCTGTGGGTTTTATAAATATTTAAAGGACCACTTCACCACTTTTCAACCTATCTTCATATAATAGGTCCTCACTAATAATCATGAAAAAATGGCGCAATTATTTTCTACTCGGTCCGTGTCTCATAGGAGGGCTGTGAGCAGTTCAGAAACCGTCCTCCAGTGACATAATCGATGGGGAACACGAAAATGGAAGTCATTGTTCTCACGATAATGAAAATCTAAAAAAAATTGTAAAAAAAATGTTGTTTAAAAAAAACATCTGCCTAATGATGATGTCTCTAAACTGTTTCTAAACTGCCCACAGCCCTCCTATGAGACACAGACTAAGTAGAAAAAAATCGTGCCATTTTATCATGATTATTAGTCAAGACCTATTATATGAAGATAGGTTGAAAAGTGTTGAAGTGGTCCTTTAACCAATGACAAATAATAACAAGAGCTTGTGAATAAATAATAACTGTATTAGGCCCATTGGAACACAGGTTCTTTTCCCCATTTTCAGAAAACCAACCATTTTGGACATATATTATGTAAAGCCTGGCGAGGAGCCATTTAAAACTACAGTGTATAGAGTAGACGGGTTGTGCTGGTGTCCACAGGTTGGTCAGCTTTAATTGGATTTGTCAAGTTATTCATCAGAGCTTACAGGACACTTAGTGTAGAATGCCACTGCAGCTGAAGGGTAATCTCTCCTGCTCAAGAAGACATTTAGTCGACCCTGAGCTCACGCCATGGCTTTAAAGATCATGTTGTTATGGAAGTAGAGAACAGAATAGCAACAAACAGAGAAACTGACCAGGGTTTGTGTAACAGCACAATGCCCGAGCAGGCACTTTTTGGTGATGTAGTCCGTCTTCTGTGTCAATGGTGTAGTTATATGACTCATATGGGCTGTATTTTGCGTGTCTTAAGTACAAGGTCTTATTCCCTAACTTGAGTAAACTAAAGACCTGGAGGCGTGATCAATGCCATTTGGCTATTCTGAGTGGCCAAAGAGCATTGACCACGCCTCCAGGTCTTTAGTTTACTCAAGTTAGGGAATAAGACCTGGTACTTAAGACACGCAAAATACAGCCCTATAGACTCATAGTTTTTTTAGTTTTTTATGATTACACAAGGCCATTACACACACATTACCGCATAGCGAGCAATAGAAGTTGTCTCTCTGCTTCTTTCTGCTCTGTCAAAGTATTAACATGCCTGTGTTGACCCCCCCCCACAAATATTATAAGAATAATATTCCTTTTGCGACAGCAGGCATGTCACCAAATCTATAGATATAAGTTATGACGCATTTACAGCTATACATGTAGGTGTGGTTATGACTCAAAACGCATAAACAGCAAATCGGTTGTGATTACTAGTACTTATCTAGCAACATTGTATTAAATGCTTTCCTATCCAAGGCTATCCTATCCAACAAAACTACTGTCTTCATTTGCACTCAAAAGAATGGAAATAAGTCCTCAAGCTTTTTGTATTTTATTATTTTGACAGAATATAAAATGATGGTATTTGTACGCATTAAAAAACATCAACCAATCTAGCATGTTTGCTACTACGTCTACTGTCACTTCCATCTCTCTAGAGCCCTTTTGCCTCCGGTTGTTGCTCCCCAAGCCAGTGGTCACACAACACAAACAACTACTATAAACCCTTGTACCTTTCTCCTGAGAGCACATCATTGAGTCAAGACATCTAATGTAGACAACAAATGGATGGGTTCCAAATTCCAATAGTAAATGGATGGGTTCCAATAGTCGCTGCTGTACATGGTTGACCGTCTGAATCTTGAAAACTATTTCAAGGCCATTCCGTCAGAATTTTCCAGGATTGCCTTAAATATGTGCCACAGGTTAGTTACCATTATTAGACTTACTCAACAGGTAACCTCCCGGTTCCCATTGGGCTGCTGTACCACTCTACCCCATAGCCACTGCTGCCCCATGACAGTTACACTACAATACATGATTTACATGTGCTCAACCGTAGAGTGAGAAGGGGCCTTTTGAATTGTGCAACCAGACTCAATCTCATTACTGTCCCTGTCCCACTCCATCGTCCATCCATTCATTATTTCTTATCTCCTCCTTCTGTGCCCTGGAGTGACCCCGGGGTATGGGGTACCGTACCAGGGCATTCTAAGCACCAGTGTTGCATTAAACCTATAAGCAATAACACCCTAGCTCACAGAGTTAATCAAGGCCACCCGACTGAGAAATATGAACACAGTAAACCTCCATTGAATTTCTCACCAATCCCTTGTAAAGATGCTCTGAATAGGTAATAAATACCCTCTCAGTTTAATCTCCGAGTGCTTTCACGTGAACAGCAGTGCCTACAATGCCATGCAGGCAGACAGCAGCCTTGTATGTCCGAAAACTTTACTTTTCAGGTAATGTAAAAAAATAATCAGTGTTCCAATTGATTTATACTTAACTAGAAATGCATTTCTATTAAACATGTTTTCTATATTTGTTTTGTGTTAGTCCACACAGTTTATACAGGAATTGCTTTTGCTAGTTGAGTGATGAGAGTGGTAAAATGTACCCGTTTGTGTGTACAGTATATGTACTGTACATGCATGGTCCAGGCTGGCAGAGTGATATTGCGCAGACTGTGCACTGGCAATGGATATGGCACCACAGGTGTGTCACTCTGCCAGAGCAATGAGTGAATGCAGAATGCATGTATCTTGGGAACAAAAGACAGGCCAGCGAGATGAGCAGAATGCCAACAGGCGGCTAGGATAGGAGGCTAAAGATAGATTATTCTCTCTCTATCGTATCCCTCTCCCTCTCGCTCTTCTTCACACCCTGCAGTTTTCTCGTCTGCTGCACACTAAATTACCATGTCTACCAAGTCATAGTCCCAACAGGAAGCTTCAAGACAAAGACTGTGCTCATTCCAACTGCAAGACTAATACCGTAGAACCAATTAAGGGCCTCTAGTTGGTAATGTTCATGCCCATCAGCAGTGGAACTGATGCCAAGTTTGCCCTACAGCAGGGGAATAAACGCCTACATACCTCCGGCTTTGTTGATCATCCATCTATATTCTATACGATTCACAATTGGCCATGTTCGGGGTAAGGAAGCTGGGCGTGAAGGGTGATATTTGTCACTGCACATACTCAGGCTGGGGTGAGGGAGTGTTGAGCAGGAGGAGGAGGACGTAGGCTCCACAGCCTCCCAGTGGAGGGCGACAGTGATAATACAGTAGGACGTAGGCTCCTCTCCTCACCCCCTCGCCCCATACCAGGAGGTGACTCCTCTCCTCACCTCCTCGCCCAATACCAGGAGGTGTTTTCTCCTCTCCTCACCTCCTCGCCCCGCCCCCATACCAGGAGGTGACATTTGGATTGGGGCAAACAGGTGGCTGCTCCTTCCATTGGGGTTTAAGTCAATAGCTTCTCCCCTGGCAACCCACAGCGACAGATCCATGAATCCTTCTTGGCATTACGCCCAACACATGTGCAGTGAATACACACACTACAGACATGCACGCACGCACACACGCGCACACGCACACTTGTAGCTTGTAGTCAAATATCTGCCTATTTTCGCCAGAATAGGCATCTCATAATTTTGACCCGTCAAATTGAAATATTTTTCACCTTGTGAATAAGTGACACATTATAATAATGCTTTTCTCTGCAACAATAATTTGACACGATTGGTTATTAGAGCAGCTAATTATGCATTCACATCATTAACCACCTCCAGCACTTGTTACTTGTTTTTGCACTACACAGCCAAGCAACCATGAGAGTGCACTTAGGCATGTGCATTCACTCACACACACACACACACACACACACACACACACAATTTA
Organism: Protomyctophum parallelum; assembly: GCF_964188405.1. NCBI lineage: Eukaryota > Metazoa > Chordata > Actinopteri > Myctophiformes > Myctophidae > Protomyctophum > Protomyctophum parallelum. The sequence goes on along the minus strand of NC_139702.1, from coordinate 47,586,679 downwards.
ACATGGGGCTGCCCTGACCTTTATTCTATCAACGTTACCAGGGCTTAGGAGCCAGCCTAGGGCAAGCTCACTATATCCCCCTGGCAGCACGTCTCTCCCCCTCTCTCTTGGAGTGCAGGAGGCGGGGATAAGCATTGGAAGGAACAAACTGGGGCTACCATTTACCAGATAGAGCTATGACGCTGGATGCCACTATTTTTAGCATATACACATCAGCACCCTGATTCCCCGATGGCCTTTCACTAAGCTGTTGACTGCAGAGCAGGGGGGGGGCAGGTTGCTGCTGCACCTCACTGGGGTCTTCCTGTCCATGCGTCCACGCATCTACTTGCACGGTTCCTCGCTTCACACTTACAGTCATTACATCTATCAGCTCAGAGGAGCTCTTAACTCCTTCAGCGCCACCTGGTGGTCATCAGTTTAGGCTCTGAGTGCCAATTCTCCCATTATAAAAAAGAGAGGGCGTTTTTTAAAAAATTAAAAAAATAATAATTGTGGGCTAGAAGTTCAAAATCTGATGGCAGGCGGGACGTTACCATGTCTATGATCGGACGCAAACGAGTTATACGCCGTTTCTCATGCCATACGTCCTCACTGTCCTTTCAATGTGGAGCAGTGATCTGCATGCTCTGGACAAGACAAGTTCTTGGTAGACCAGGAAGTAAGAACAATCTTGATGTTTTTTTTCATTGGTGCTCAAGAGTATAGAAAGTATTGTTTCCTTTGTGGGTGGCGGACGCATTTACCCGCTAACCCAAAGACTAATTTGCGAGGGAACGCAGGCACCAAACAGTCTGCAACTGCAAATATTTGCCAATTAAAATGGCACCATGGAGACATGAAAAAAGGAGGAGTTGGAGGAGTGAGATGTACCGTATATATATCCATACCAGCTCATTTGCATGCATGTGTGTGTTCGGTGGGGTCAGGAGAGGATACGAGGCTGCTGTCATGGCCGTCACATCGGGTTGAGGCTGACCGCATCATACATGGTCATCTCTGGCGACCTTTTCAACACCACACAAACTACCGCAGAGAGACTTGGTGATAACAGAAGAAGGTGTATGTGTGTGTGTTGGGGGCGGGGGGGTGATGAAAAGCTCCTGGCTCACTGGGTTGTGTCGCAGACACGCCAAAGTCTGAATAAATTGGCGTATCAGGCCATCTGTAAAGGTATTAATAATTAAGAACTTTGTGAGGCTAAAAATAGGTTATCTTCTGGCCAAAGTCTGGCAGTCTTTTTTCACGGTAATGAACAGCATGTGACAGAGAGCAGCCGTGGCCGTTCATCTCACTGCTCTGTGGCTCTTTGCTCCCATGATCAGTTTAAATATGGCTTGCAAGTGCTTGAACTGCAAAGGTTTGAAACTGAGTGTATGTGTGTGTTCCTGTACCTCGGCTCTGTTGTGATCCTCACAAGAAAAAAAATTATCTTTAACTTTTGAGAGTGTAAAATGAAACCAAATGGACCCTTACAGGGAGCAAAAGCGCAGATGTGACGTGGACAAACACATTGGCAGTGTTGCTGAGGTCCGAGTCACCGTAGCCTGATGTCTCCTCATGTTCAAGAGACATATATACAGATATACTGAAGGCTCATACATAGTCTGGTTTTACGGTGGTGAGGTGACCACCGAACTACAACATGACGTCACGAGCCGCGGTGAAGAGCAAACCACCGCCACCGCTCCAGCCCTTCTCTCTGTTTTTACTCACCACCGCTCAACGTTATTTCAGCTCTGGTGGTCAGCTCACCACCGGAGCGGTGGTCACTTTACCACCGAAAATCCAGACTATGAATAGGCCTTTAGTGGCAGCATAAATGTGCTCCTCGCACACTGGGAACTCCATTTGGATACCGATGATGACCTCACGGTAGCTACAGAGACGATTATGGAATGCCAACAACATTCTTACATAATGAGGTATTTGAACATAATATATCAATGATAAAATGTAAGCAGGCTTTTTAATGAAACACATGCATCTATTTTCTATCCTCTCCCTTTCTAAATGTGTGCGTTGGAAAATAGCAATGAGGAAATGAATGCAGTGTATGCCTGTGTGTGTAGGTGTCAGGGGGTTAATTATGGAATAAAGTAAAGGAGGGTTTCCTTTGTTCTTCTCTTGCGGAACAAAACATTAAAGCGGTTCGTAGATGCAAATTTGTTGGGCTCAGGGGCTCCTAAATTGCATCGTTACTTCTCACTCCATATTTTATTACATAACAGTATGATAGACCCTACTATAGGTATTTGTATAATAATGATTATTACAATTGTTATGTATAGATAGATGATGGGAGACAACAACATTAACATGAACGCATACAGTTGAAGGCATAATATGTTCAAAGGCTCACGTTTGGATGTTTTGCTGTTACTGACATAATGATATGGCCTCCAATGTCAGTTGCTGGATGGATGTTATTACGTTGCCCACCTGTTATTACTTGCGCAAGCAGAGCACGCAAGTAGTGCAATCGGCTGGGTATGTATATGTATGTATGCATGCATGCATGCAAGCATTATTACAATTGTTATTATGTATAGATAGATGATGGGAGACAACAACATTCACATACAGTTGCTTGAAAAGATGCTGGTATGTTCTATCAGATCTCCACCTTTGTAGATATACAAGCTCACAATGCATTGCATCACGAATGCAAGCTTGTGGTTAATGTATGTTTTGTAATAATAATCAAAATCTAAAAAGTAACTATTAACTAGTTTTCAAATAAATGTAGGGGAGTAAAAGTACAATATTTGCCTCTAAGGTGTAGTGGAGTAGAAGTAAACGTATTGGAAATTGAAAATACTCAAGTAAAGTAAAAATGCCTCCAAATTGCCTCAAAAAGTACAGTAATTAAGTAAATTCACTTAATTACACCGTGCTTGACTGCAACGCGGTGTTGGGCATCAGCCTCCCAGGTATCCGGATAATTTCCACCACTGCTGCAATGATACCTGAACGTCCCCACAGGGATCAATAAAGGTCTATCTTGTCTTACTGTACCACATTTGAAATTCAGATGTGGGCTCAACTACACACTGGCATGTGTAGTTCAACCACTGGAATGGATCATCCTACCTTGTTTTGCCACAGCCCTCAGTGGCTGTGATGTTAGCCTTGGTCCTTGTGATGTAAAAATACCGAATTAGACACAAAGAGAAATGTTCTCTGTGAAAATGGTTTGTATAGTATATAGTTATTTCTGTACTGTGTGTGTGTGTGTGTGTGTGTGTGTGTGTGTGTGTGTGTGTGTGTGTGTGTGTGTGTGTGTGTGGGTGTGTGTGTGAGTGAGAGTGAGAGACACAAAATTGACACACTAGGCCTCATAAATACTGTATGGTACGGAAAGAAATAATCATATAATAAAAAGCTAAAAGCAAGCAGAAATCGATACACTTGATAAAACCAACCTTGTGTCAGCACAAACGAGGCCAATGCCTGCACTAATGCATCTTCACTGTGTGTTTCCCAGAGTCAGACCACCCTGCCCAACACCAATTATGGCTAAAGAACAACAGTGAGTTCTTCTTGTTCCACATACAGAATCCTTCTCCAAGTCTAGGACACTGGGACGATTTAAAAGAAAGACCAGGGTCTTAATATTTGCTTCATCAGGATGTGACAATCTATTTATGGTTTTAGGGTGGGCAGATCACAGTAAATATTTGTCTGCAAGACAAACAGAGAGAGTGGGAAAGTATGGAGTTTGGACTGAAGACGTCTCTGGGAGAAGTTAAGGCACAACGAAAAAGAGGATAAATTAGGAATGGAACAGATTAATCAGGTGGGTTTAGCATACAAAAATAGTTGGCTGACGAAGACACCAGAAGATTAATTTATATTCCAACAGTATCGCTTGCCAACAATATCTGATAAAACTTTAAAATCAATTCTTGTTGGCTAGTGACAACATGATGGTCACTGGTGTGAGCGCATTCTCATGTAATTGGTGACGCCGTGGGACGGATTTGACTAAACGTTTATAGGGGGATATGAGTTACAATTATGTCCCTATCAGGACATAACTCAAACGGTGAGTTGAAGTTGGCTTCACAGAGTTCAGCACGACTGTTCGCCTAACAGCTCGTTCGGTGGTGCCTCTCGGTGGCTCAAGTCCGCTTTAGAGGACGCGCCTCTGTCATTTTAACTGTGTGGTTTTTTTTGGCAGAGGAGTCACCCATTTACTTTCTTGGGTTTGAGAACGGCACTCCTGCATTCCAGGAGTGTGGCAGTAACCGGGATGGCGTCAGATGGCGTGAAGGGGAGGGACCCCTGTCATGTCTTGGTCACATTTATCCCAAGATGACACTATAGGCCGGTTTGGGATGGTGTAAAAACTAATTTGATTAAGGAAGAGTTTGGATGCAGCCACTATGGAAACAACTAAATCACACACACACACACACACACACACACACACACACACACACACACACACACACACACACACACACACACACAAACTTGGTTTTGGTCCTGTTCTCTTCAGTCACAGGCTGCCCCCTTCCTCCACCCTACCATGATTCCACTGCATCACTGTATCAATTCCTTGTCATAATCAATCCATCTACCCTGGCTGTGACAATACAGTACATCCCTTTCGGTGCTCATATCCATTTACCTCCCACTGCCTGTCTATTGCATTCTGTACCATCGCTTTCTCCATTTCCAACTAATTCTACTAACTCATTTCTCCTCTCCCTCATTTCCCCACCCCTTCATCTCCCCCTTCTTTCCATCTCCCTCCTCACCCAAATCCATCCAATTCTCCCTCATCCCTCCATTCTTCCCCTGCCTGTTCTTCTTTCTTTGTTTTCCCATGGTTGCTTACAATGCCTTCATTTCTCTATCCTCTAATCATGTAAGGATGTCAGGCATGACAGGAGAGCTGATTGCCTGTGAGAGCTGATGGCGAGTGGATCCTTTATCTTGCTCGGGGCATGTGTCGAACAGGCCTCACTTCCCCTGCTCGCTGCCCACCACCTTCTCACATGTTTTACAGTCAGACTCAACAGTTTCCCATTCCATGGTCTACCTTTCACTCTTAGCAAGAGAGGCAATGTACAGTTGGGGCGATGACACACACATGTGACCACTGACCAGTCACAAAAAACATGCCTGTATGTTCATAATCCTAATAACAAATATTATGGCAACATATTATACATATAAGTTTGCTTTTTATGATTTCTTTGCATTGTTTTGTTGTTAAATGAGGTGAGATTAACCTGATATAAACCCCACTACACACACAACCTTATATTATGTTGTTTCAAATGTGTCGTTTGTATTTATTAATTGACGCAGATCTACAGCAATGGCAGGAAGGAAGCGTGTTAAATGTGGAAAAAATAAATAAATCCAAAAACCTATAACTTGACAAGATACATAACATAAACAAGATATACTGTATGCAATTTTACTGGCAGGGAGTCTAGCGTGGGCAAACCTCTGCCCTCAATGATTTGCCACACTATGCTGATGTATAGGTCAAGAGGGAGTCCAGCACTCCCATCAGTGCATCATTAATAATACTTAGCATGGTTTGGAGAAATGACATTTTCTGTAAGCAAACCACTGGAGTAATCTATGGCGTACAGTGTATGCACAGCCGGACAGTGTGTGTATGTATAATGTAACATCTGTATGTCTTTGTTAGTCTGTGTGTGTGTGTGTGTGTGTGTGTGTGTGTGTGTGTGTGTGTGTGTGTGTGTGTGTGTGTGTGGTGTGCGTGCGTATGCACGGTGTGCGTGCGTATGCACACGCCCGCACGCGTGCGTGTAATAAGTGAGAGATAAATTCTGGCAAGCCTTGGCTCCCATCATTGTGAGAAAGCAGATGGCTGCCAGACAGTGCAGAATAGATAAAGCGGCAGCCGCTGGACAGACTGTGGGTCATGGGCAGCACATGGCATCAACACACAGGGGGTAAATTCCCACTGGACACACATAACATTAAACACAAGCAACTAGGACACCACTCTTTCATCCCCAGAACACGAATGCTTACCGTCAAACAAACATTCAGTTTCATGATAATACAAGAAAAGTGCACTCCTTGGAGCAGGCTGGTTAATTGCCTACCCAGGGAGCACGACATTTGCATGGAAGGCAGTCATAACCAGCTGGAATAGAATCAGAACAATCGGACTGGTAGAGCTTATGACCTCAGAGATAATGTGTACCGATTTGTGTGAGTTTTGGGCAAAGTCTGTAGAGTAGTAGCAAAAAGTGTGTTTTGAAGCAAATAAATTAAAAATAAGCAAAGAAGATCTTGTCTGGCGAAATTGTGACTGTCTGTGGCCTATTTGTGAGTTTCTCCTTCATAGGTTGTGCGATGTTGAGTCATTGTCTGTACAACCTACTGTTCAAGAGTTATAGGCCAAAACGTGAAGGGACCTGTTCTTAGTGTTCTATAGTGCTACCGTGAGACCAGGGGTGATACAGGTCAACGCCCTGGTATATAGTTTTGAAGATGCACGCAAGCCTGCACAGCTATTCACAGTTTTTGCACCTCGCTAACCTCGCAGAGTTTTGAGGCCCCTAGTGTACGGTAAAAGATAGTACTTCTCTGTTCCACACAGAGTTGTAGAATGCAGCAACACATGGCATGGACATGCCACAACCCCTGAATCCAAACAACACACTGGACTGAACACGGCATAGAAAATAAAAACTTTTGAATAAAAACTTTCTGAAATAGAGATAGAAAGTGAAATAGAGCGAGAGAAATGATGGCTATTATCACCCAAAGGAGGCAAGGCTTTCAGAGAGAGAAATGTGAGAAATGTGTACGTGTGTGTGCGCGCGTGTGTGCATGCGTGCGTGTTTACATGTGTGTGTGTCTGTATTGGAAGGTATCTGTATCTGGGTAACACACTCAATTAATTTGAACTGTGTATCCATTACTGGTGATGCTTAAATGAGACTGCTGGGTGTTGTTGACTTATGACACTCATTCCTAGTGGCGGCCGGTGGATTTTTCACCAGGTGGTGCTACACCAATAATAATTATCCATATTAATTCACATAATAACAGACAAAAAGTTGTTTCTTATTTACAAATTATGGTTGCTATATGTTGTTTACAATCTACGCATGTAAGCATTTGGCATAAAAACAAACCTGTGTGTAAATTGGCAGAGAACTTTTAATGTGTGTGTGTGTGTGTGTGTGTGTGTGTGTGTGTGTGTGTGTGTGTGTGTGTGTCCATAACAATAAACAATACAGGGGATAACACAAAAGTATTTCTTTTGACTTCCTTAGTCACACTGAACGAGCTGCAGAACACATTCACTCATTATTTGTGGAAGGGGCGCATCCACTTATGGCACCCACTGCAAGGGTTTCTTCAATGGCTTGTATTCATCATTATGTGAAAACATTCACTCTGCGAGTACTCGCGGTGCAACATGCATACCGTGCACCTTGTGTGTCTACAAGCACATCTCCCATGAACTCATCTGTCGGAAACCACGAACCCTGACAGGGCTCAGTGGGACACGTCAACACTCAAGACACCAAAATAAAAACGGTGTGCTAAGCACAAAACTGGCCGGGGCATTGCATTTCCTTGCACCAGTCGTGCCAAGGATTGGGCCGTGCCGTTCTGGAAGCATGAAGCATGCACTGGGACTCTGCGTGTGGGGGGGGGGGGGGGGGGGGGTGTCGACACTGGCACGGACAGTATTACATCGCATGGGCATGGCTGGCTAGATTTACAGGCACAGCCCCCTCAGACTGCTGGATTAATTGGCTGAGAGGTGGGGTCCTTCAAAGGCAGCCACTGAAACTGTATTTGATTTTTTTGAAGGAGACCATGTTAACATTAACAGTAAAACAAGAGGACTCAATTTTACTGCCAACATTCTGATTGGCCAGATGAAATGTTGCCTATAATCGATTGTCGGGAGCGACGGTTGATTTCCGCATGTCGGCCCTTTGGTGTGTCGGATCGGGTCTGTGTGGGCATCCCTTGTTTGAAGCATGCAAGACCCTCAGAAAGGGAATGGTTGAAAATATCCACAAACACACCTGCCAGCTGGTTGTGCACAGACTTTGAGGTCACGACCTGGTGTGCCATCAGGGCCCGCAACATTACGGGTGCTCACGCAACGCCTTCCGCACACATATCAGCCTCCGAGATGGATAATGGGCTGGCCTGGTCTGGTGCTGGTGCCGTCTGTCTTAAAATGGGCGAACGTGATTAGCTCATTGGGGAGGGCTTCTGGTTCGCCCTCTGAAGTCCTTGCCACACGCTTCTCGCATCCCCATTATTGAGCTGGTCTTCCAGGGCTTAGCACTATAACTATAACTCGAAACTAGCTCAGTGGCCTTCTGGTTAGAGTGACCGCCCTGAAATTGGGAGGTCGGGGTTCAATCCCCGGCCAGGTCATACCAAAGCTGTAGAAATGGGACCCAAGGCCTCCTTGCTTGGTACTCGGCATCAATGATTGGAAACACAGTCGAGACAGATGGCCACCCACCCTAGAGACGGGTTCTGCTTGACGTTTCTTACAGCTAAGAGAGTTTTTTGTTACCACTGTTATAAAATTGCTTGCTCAGGGTGGTCGGTGATCTCTGTCGGTTCTCTGCTCTACATGTAAAGGGTCTTGAGATAACTTGTTGTGATTTGACACTTTATTCAAATGTAACTGAATTGAATTGATTACATGTTATATTCACAACATTTCCTGAAAACAGTCTTAACCCTAACAAAGGAATACTGTAGCTATAAATGTGTTATTTCCTCCTGGGCCTTCCTACCGCTGTGATCTAGGAGAATCAAATAGAGTTGGAGGAGGATCACTCACTGCTGTAGGCCTAATGCTTTTTTGATATCCACCTTTCCACTGTAATGGAAGCGGTTTGTCAGGCAGTCAATTCTCTGTGGGACTTTCGCTTCCAATGGTGACAGTCTTCTTCTGTGGCCTTATTAGAGGGAAATATGACAACGAATGAAGCTCTGAGCATAGCTCAGTCAGAAAGAACTAATCTTCTTTCTTTTCTTTTTTTGCACACCTTGTTTCTTATCTCTCTACAACCCAGGATATTTAAAAAGAAACGTAATATCCGACATTAGCTTGAGACGCCTTAAAAATAACACATTTAAGGAAGTTGTTGTCACTCTCCTCGTTTAAGGACTACAGGGAAAGAGCTGCAAAGGGGAAGAAAAATGTGCGGGAGATACTGCAACATAAAAAAAAAAAATCAGACAAATAGTGTTCCTCACTGATGTTCACAACATTTTAGATAGTTAATTTATTTCAGTCATGGTTTAAAAATAATTTGTTGTCATTGTGTTTGTGTGTTTGACGGCAGTGAGCCATGCGAAGTCAGCCTCAGGTCAGTCCTGTCTGTTTCCATGCAGAGGAGACAGAGAGGGCACCGTGTTTCTGTTTAATTCACTTACTTCTCTTAGCTAGAGCCACACTGAACTGCCCTCAGGGGACCCGGGTGATCGTGTGTGTTCAACATGTGCATGACCATGTGTGTGTGAGGGTAAAATAGAATCAGTGCAGAAAGAGTTGCAGATTTCCCCAGGTCACACCAGGAAAAGTGGACATCAATGATGCAGTATATCGCCACATACACCTCCCCCCTCGCTCTCGGTTTCATCTCCAGAGCGCCTGTAGTGAAACGGGAAGCCCTAGCATTATTTATGGTGCTTGTTTTGCAAAGCGCTGCCCTTGCTCTCACTGTAAGCAACCAAACACTGCCAAATGGAAACATTATGTTTCATTCATTGGCCTAATGGGGCTAATTGACATTAACATGACTGGCATTGTAGCCTAATGGTTCAAGTAACCAGAAGGTCATCAGGTCCAGTTCTCCAGGGAATATATGGGAAGAGATGTGGAAGTCTTGCTCTCCCCTCCCTACTCCACTGTGGATACGCTGTGCATAGTACAGGTGGCCCAACACGTGGTGAGGATAACCCTAAAGCCTGATTTTTACATCCCATGTGAGCTTGTAGATCTGTTATGTTCACACACCCCAGGCTGTTGCTGTCAAGAAGAATGTCTTCCTAGACAACTCGCCACATTGGCTAGGAGTTTGCTTTTGAGGAGGACATCGATAGTGGATAAATATGGTAGTGATTGCTGTTATAATGCATGGATGATGGATAATGGACTCCGACCTCCGGGGGCCTCTGCCCCAGCCAACCTGAGTGTGAGGCTGGGCAAACATTGCCCAGCCAGGGAAAATACGCAGTCCATACAGTAATGAGCTTTGGGCTGAGTTTAACTTGCAATGTATATATATGAGAGACAAAAAAGGGGACTCCAGCACATCCAAAAATCCCTTTGGGAGCTGCAAGTCTAGTTAGCAGGCATAGACTTCAAAAAGAGAAATAAAGCTTCCAAGGAAGGGACTGCACACTCCAGGGAATAGAGACGGACAACTTACTGCATCATCAACTTATTCGTCAGGTGCTATCACCTGACAAAGCTCACGGCGAAACGTGTCGTACTAATAAATAAGTTGATGATGCAGTAAGTTGTCTGTCTCTATTCCCTGGAGTGTGTAGTCCCTTCCTTGGAAGGTTTATTTCTCTTTTTGAGCTAGCGCCCCTCAAACATACATTATGTCATGAGAGAAAGAGAATGAAGGGGGGCTCTCCTGTCCTCCATAGCTGCTATACCCAGTGGGCCTCCACTCACCTCAGTCCTGGCTGGCACTACAGTTTTATAACACCATCCAGCGGAGGTGTTATAAAACACTTTGGCAGCACTGTGCCGATTCTTTGGTATTATGCTCTTGGGCTGCTAGTTGAGCTTTGTTATGCTACTGTAAATCAACGCCCGTTAAGCTACAACAGATACAGTTTTTCCTGGATATTTGCTACTGCACACCCGGGGGGGCGAGTCCATCTCAAAACTGAGCAAATCTCAGTGGTTGCCCCTAGCAACAGAATTTATTATTGCACAAAAATCTATATTAAAAAGTATTTTAAGAAAGTATCAGTAACAGTAGCAGAAGAAAATATTTTTGATTTGATTTTTTTTGGTACAAACTGAAACAAATCATACAGAATTAGCAAAACACTCCATGTTTTTATATTGAGAGTTTATTAAATGAGTTGATATAACTAACAAAGATAGCCAGTATAAGAGCAGTCTAATTCAACACAGAAGCATGTGCTTCATAACACATAAGTAAACAAAGCCAAATAGATCACGTTTGTGATGATTACTGAGATGACGAATGCATATTTCACAATAGAGCATGGTGTGTGTATGAGCCTGTTGACAATGCGTATCCAGACTCACTCAGAGATGATGAATGGTAACTATAAAGTAGTACAGTTTAGCTCATTACCCTACAATACACTACAGGACTCTGAGGTTGGCGCTTCACAAAGAATCACCCAGCTCCCCACAGACTATTTTCTACAGCGTTATGGCTTCTGTGTCATCCATGGTGTGCTCTATTAAAAGAGTCTAGGGGAATCTTGAATGACATATCTCCAGTTACAGGGGCCAAACTGCGCTGCAGTGAGGCTATGGCCATGTGCACTTGTCTTTAGCAATATGCAAGCAATAGCTGGTAGATGACACCAGCAGCAGAGGAAGAGAGAACAGTGAAGTCTCATTGAAAAGCTTCACACAATAGGCCAGATTGTATCTCTGAGTTGGAACAGCTGATCACAATGTGCTTTCTTCATACTGAAGGCTCTGCATTGTGAAAATAAATGGTATGTCTCCGGCCCAAATAACTTCTTTATTGATGAATGAATGAATGAATTAAATTTATTACTAACCAATCAATCAATCAATCAGTTAGAAGTCAGAGGATGATCTGAATGGCACAATCTATCATCAGCGCTTCATACCAATGGAGAAACATGCATGATGGAGGATGTGTACAAATTAACTTCTGCTGGTGTAGAATGGCCAATAAGGCCCTCACACCTTACAGACTAAAAGTCTATTTCTATTTCAAACTTGAGACTGGCAAATAATATGATTTTTAGACCTGCTACAGGTGGTGGGGCTCTAAGGATGGCCATGTCAGTCATTTTTGTCTGTCCAACAATTCGTCCCAAACAGCATTATCTTGAAAGAGCCTGGCTGGAATACTATGACACTTGCTGGAATACTATGACACTTGCTGAGCACATGCATGCTGCTTGGATGATGACCCAATGGCCTTTCCTCGAGGTCTACGATAATAATGTTGTCGGTTCAAATACTTTGGGCTATATGTTGTGCTACCCTTACCCCTTATCCCTAAACTTATTTGACTATTTGAACTATTTAAAAAGGTTTTTCAAAATAGTAAACAATTGCAATCTACAAGCGCACAACGTGTCATGTCCAGTGGGTGTACTTGTACACCATGGCTGGGGGATGACACCTCGTCCTCTCTCTGAACTTATGCTTCAAGACACACAGACAAATCTACAGTTCAATGTTCATTAATCTCTGAGAGATCAATGAAAAAGTTAAAGCAAAACGTAGATAATGTAGTTACTGCAGCTCCATACCCCTGAATGACAATATATGGCTCTAGATGCTTGGGGGTAAAGGATGTGTAAAGCAAGCCTCATTTTTCTCCTGTCCCTTCCAGTGCTTTGTAACAAGACATGGATGTATGGTATACTATAGTGCAAAGCTCTGCCCCTAGCGGGGGGGGGGGGGGCTTCGACAAGAGCCAGGGCCTGTTGACATCAGCGAATACATCAGTGACGTCAGTCGCATAAATGTGATGGACAGAAAACAAAACAAAGGGATCAACTCTGACCACGACACAGCAAAACGTACAGAGAGGCAACAGCTGGTGTTTGGTTACTTACGTCTGTGTCGGGTCCCTTATCTGCCCCGGGGCAGCAGAACGTGACGAACTCATGGCACCTCTTGTGGCACACAAAACAGCAAACTGAAGGGGAAGAGAGAAAAGGGGGGGGGGGGGGGAGAATGTTAAAATGACTGAAGAGGAGAAAGCTTCTCAACATGTGTCAGCATGGCCAGTTTAACACCTCTTTAAGGTTTGTACAATGCTACACTGTAAAATACTGAGCCTCAGTGTAACTCTGATGTTGTGAAATTGATCAAAATGACTTGGTTACATTTGTACACTGTTAAGGTTTAAAACTAATGATTTGACTGTGAACCTCCCAGGATCAAAAACACACCTGCACACAAACACATAACAGTGAGTGCATAGTACTGTATGCATATTGAAACATAGATTGCAGTGTAGTAGGGTCATTGAAGGGAGAAAATGGCACCTTTGGATACCATCTCCCAGACACTGCCTGACACAGAGAGGAGAGAAAAGGCATACAGTATGTCTTTGTCTCTCTCTCTGTCTCTCTACAGTTTGAATACATTAATTAGATTATGATGTGGCTGTAGTTCTCAGGAAGAACAAGTTTTACTGAACATTCATTTTCATACCATTAAATTCACACTGACCACAATGGAAACTTTGTTTTTGCATTATTGTATACTATACCTCTGTATTATTTTCAAAACGTTAATGAATTATTCAACCAACGAAAACACTGGAATACTATTTCTCTTTCTTTTTCCATTTACTATTTGAACAGAAGTGGCCATAGCTGAATGGTTAGTGTGCCTGCCTGGGGAGCCAGAGCCTCTGGTTGTCCCTGAGCAAAACTCTTAACCCCTGATTGCTCCCCGAGCACCGTAGAATGCCCACTTAATAGGAGGACGAATTTCACCTAATGGAATGTGCATATTATACTATATACACATTATATATATAATGCCACAAAAACTGCCTATTAACAGCATAATCGACTTATTATCTCCTCTTCAAAATGAACACAGTCGAGGCAAGCATGCCATGTGGATGCAGTGACATAGATTAACAGAAACTGATGCAAATCAATACAGCCACACCCCCCAACCCTTCACTCTGCCCCATGGCTGGTCCAGTCAATATGAACATCAACCCAGATCTATATAACTCACACCACCGCCCACACGCACACAAAATGGCTCATCAATCTGATGATTCATAAATACACTAGGTTACAGAGCCAGTCTTCTAATACCAGCAACCCCCTGTGAGAGGCCAACATCTCACACCAACACAACAGACACTCTTCTCAGGAAAAATTGACAAGGATGATTCACAGTTATTACGTAATCGTCTGATTGCAATTATTTCAGCCCATCACAATTTAAACCGTATAAAAGAAGTTGGAGGAACTGAACAGCTGTTACATTGACTTTGTTATTTCCACATCATTGTCCACACTCTTAACCCGTATTACCCATTTTGTGGACTGTGGAAAAGTACATGCCCTGATATAGTGATATTTCAATAATAGGATTTAAGTTATTTGTCATAACTGCCCTGTGCTGTTTTTTTTATTTACAAAGCCTAAAAGGTAAACAGAAATGTAATTGTTAAAAAACATGTTCCAATGCCAAAAACAACGATTAAATCATTAATAGTAACTATTTGCAACTATTTGCATGACAAGTAGCTCACAATGTGTCGCGATGCGACGCATTGTGAGCTTGTAGATGAGCTATTTTCAAAATACTTTTATAAATTTGAAAAATGAGGCATTCTGCATGAGTACTTTCTAGAGATGACCTAGACCTGAACCCAAGCATGTACAACTGGATACTGTACTTCCTGACCAACTGTCACCCAAGAACTCCACTCCCAGTACACATACAGTATGACCTATAGTGGCCACAGACTGCACAGAGTGGTCAGTTAAGCAATATTACACGAGAGGGTGTGGTTTAACGTGATTACTGCCACGACAGTAATGTGAGGTCAGGCACGAGACGTAGTCGAGTTCCACAAGCATCACTCAAGTTCCACCACACACACACACACACACACACCTCCACTCCTCCACATTACTTGAAAATAGTTTGCAGGTCATGTGCCTGAATATAGAGCCTCCACAAATGGCAGGAGTGCTGTTTATGTTTTTGTTTGAGGCGAAAGCACAGAAAAAACAATAACAACTTTGCACTTCTTATTAGATGTCACATTACTCCACGCACACGCATGTATTCATGCATGCCATGCAGCATGAATGCAGCATTTGTTTAATAATATAAAATGGATTATTCCAATTGTTTACAAGAAACAAACGACAGAACATTCATGACCGAAAGAATAAGGTGGCGAATACAAGCGGCCGAAATTTGTTCTTCGTCGGGTGGCTCACCCTATCTCCCTTAGAGATAGGGTGAGAAGTTCGGTCACACGAGACTCGGATTAGAGCTTAGGTGGTTCGGGCATCTGGTTAGGATGCCTCTCTGGAGTCTCCCTAGGGAGGTCCTCGAGGCGCGTCCCACTGGGAGGAGACCCTGGGCAGACCAAGGCACAGTTGGAGGAATCACATCGAATTGGAACGCCTATGGATCCCCCAGGAGGAAGTTTTTTTTTTTCCCGTTTTTTTTCTCATTAAATACGTATTAAAAGTAAAAGTACATCATCTTTATTGTGGGGCAAGTGTCCAGCGAGAAGTTTACAGCTCCGCAATAGGCTTGTGTGGCCAATAGGGGTATTTGACCTTGTCCAATTTGGTCTCTGGGAAAGTGTCATTCAGATCTTCAATTGTCATCTGATCGAAGGGGATCATATTCTGGAATTTAGCAAGCGCTGCCTCATACGCGGCAATACGGGCCTTCGACTCTTCGGCATAGGCCAAAGCCCTTTTATTTGCCTCCGCCTCTTGTGCGTCAATTAATGCAGTTTGTGTGTCCACAGGCTCTGGGATCTGCAGTGCGCTGAACTTCTGTTCAAACTCAGCCACCATCCCAGATCTGACCACAGCACCTTGGTAGAAAGCCCAGTCAATATTTACAGGGGTCTCTGGAAGTGTCGCTAGCTTGCCACCGATGGCATCGCTGCGAGTCTTCAAGGCATTGAACATGCCCCTCTGGTTGGGTGGCACCCGCTCAGCAAATGCCACCCAGTCTAGGGCCTTTGTTGCAAAACAGCGAGCCATGGTAATCTCTCAGTAGCTCTTCTCTTTTGGACAGAGAATGAATCCCCCCAGGAGGAAGTTACTAATGTTGGTCTGGAGAGTTTGGAGTTTGGAGTTCTCTGGTGGAGCCAGGTGTCCTGTAGGGCCACCGGTTTTTGGGAACGATTGGTTACCTATCGGTGTATGGGCTGAACTGCTCTACCTAAGTAGGTCTGAACTTCTCTCCCTAAATAGCCCTTCTTGTGGTCGATGTGACGTCATGCTGTGCCTGTGACGTCACACTGCTATCCGTTGTCGTGGCAATACAAGGATTCATCAAATACAGACGGCTGTACGCGTCTCATCTGTAGAGGCTGCCTGCAAACATAATAAAATAATGTCCTTCAATGATGATCTTAATAGGGAAACAATAAACTTCAGGGATGAAAATGTATGCTGCGTATATAGGCGCGCAATTTGAAACAGGCACACACAAAAATATTATGTACATCGAAAAAACATGTGGCAGTTTGGGAGTTACTTGTTGCTAAATATATTAATGAAAAACATTATTTAACTGCTATAATGAAAATTCCAATTAAGGATTCTGTTTTGGAACAATTACAGATGATTAGATTGATTTTTGTTCCTGCTCCTAACAAAAATATTGTTTGACGTAAGTAAATAAAAAAAACAATACATGTTTACGCCCTGAAGAGCTGACGGCAGCTTGGCTCCATCTACAGAGAAAAGCAAAGGTGTTTCAGTGAACTAAGAGTCTGTGAGTCGTGACTGTATTGTTTCTCACTCTAAAGACAAGGATAATTACAAAGCAGGTGAGAATGTAATGAGGGCTGTCAAATCAATACTTATCCAATTCTCTACAAACCCTGTAGCACAGTGAAACGCTCGACCCTCCTGCTTTTGTTTACGAAGATAATAAGTCTCTCTACAATTTCCTTCCATCGGACTGGAGGAAATGCAGGAATGATTTCCCTTTGTTTTGTCATTTTGAGCCTGCAGTGGAATCAGAGGGCGGGCTATGAGAATGCGTATTTTCAGGATATATGAGGAAGCTTAACTGATGTCAAATAAAATATGGAGGTGCCTTGCAGAAACAAGGAGCATGTGTGGGCGAGTGCTTTCAGTGGGAACATTTAATTGCTTCCCACTCTTGGCCTTTATAAAATTAACTTATTGAAAAGCTGGAGAGCTTGTATTCATCCTATCCATTCTTTAGAATAAGTCACCAGTGAGTCTGCCAGCAAGTGCACTATCCCATTTCACCAAACAATGGTTTGATGGCTATGAAAGAGCAAATTAAATGTAGAGACGTGCAGACACACACATCTGATGAAACCTATTATTTTTCAATTAATCACCTATGACTTTTGTTTCATTTACCATGTCTTCTGACAGATTGGTGACTAATTATGAATAGATATAGAAGCAGCGATATATTCTGAATGACTAGATCAACTTTATTTTTTTAGATCAGCTTTTTTTTAATAGTCAAAGTATGTGGTGGGGAGTTTCTTTTTAGCTTGAAATGAACGTTTTATTATCACAATATACTTTGAGTACCAAAGTAAAAGTAAAGATGTCAGAAAATAGCAGATCTACAAGCTCATAACACTTCACACTTTTTTCGAATAGCCAAAGTGCAAAGTAGTTAACAGTGCTAATCACGACATTCCCCAACATTTGTTTTCATTATTTAATTTGCCTTTTGTACAAGCCCTCCTCCCTGGCCTGTGTGTGTGTGTGTGTGTGTGTGTGTGTGTGTGTGTGTGTGTGTGTGTGTGTGTGTGTGTGTGTGTGTTAGGCTGCGTAACAGTGACACTTGGTGGTGGTCAACAAATGCTATTTCCGTACTCGGACGGAAGGACAGACCCAGCCAAGAACACACATTCCTAGCACCACTCAAAAATAATAATAATAATACAATTTCAGCATGGTACAGTAGGAACTAGGAACACAGTGCACACCCCCCCCCCCTGTGGGAGTGTATGGACACTTACCCCAGGCATGGCATGACAAATGGATCTCTGGGGATTTAGAAAATGAGAATGAATCGATCCGATTCTGCATCAGCTCTGAACTGAACCACACATGCCGTTTGGTGGAGACCAAGCTAGTGGCCGAGGGTGAAAGAAGGTTGTGTATACTACCGTATGTTCATGTTAATTTATTTGATTTGTTTTGAATGGGTAACGCACCTAAAGTCAGAGCATGGTGGTCACATGAAGAGCTGTTCATGGCATGGAAATTTGAGAATGAAACACAATTGGCAGTATTTATACACAACTAAATCTGATCAAATATTGATGAATAAATCCCTGTGTTAAGAGTATTGCCTTAAAGATCAAACCACAGGCCTAGTGGTCTCATCATTAAGGAATATTGCAGGAATGGGACTATGTACAATGCTCTTGGCTATGGGAATAATGAAAATGGCAATATTGATGAAAATGACAATGATAAAGGTCATAAACAGTGAAGAAGAAGAAGACGGTTCGAAATTACCAAAATTGCCACCACCATCAAATGTTTCTTTTTTTTTACGTCATAATGATCATAATTTAAGAGTCTACAGACTGAGGCTTGACTCTACAGTTTATTCCCTTCCCCTGTGATATATATTTAAGGGCCAGCTCATAACATCAAGGTCATTCGTCATCATATCATCATTCATCATATTAAGTAATGGCATCGTAGGATCATAAAAGTGAAAAATGAATTCAGACATTATTGAGCCATTTGATTTATTGCTCTCCATGCCTGGCCAACACCAACATTCCTGCTGTAATAGAAAGTGAAAAGGTCTGCTGTGGACAAAGTAGACGCTACAGGTTCTTCTCACACTCCCGAGGCTTCTTTAATGAAGCAATTACTTGCTACTGGTCTATCATTAATGAATGAATGTTAGTATCTTATCCGTTTGATTTACATTCTATCGGCCATTACATTGTAATTGCAGTCATTGTCTGGGGCGCGTGGGAGGTTTTTACACACACACACACACACACACACAATGTGGTGTATGGTTATAACAATAAGTTCATCGTTATTGATGTATTATTGATGTGTGTCTGAGGAGCCACTGTTGGCAGGATCATGCCCTCATGTCCTCTCTAGCACCGTGCCTTACACCGCTACCTTTAGGCGCTTGACTCATGAAGCCAACAGAGCGGCAAACATACTTTACATTCAGTGACCCTCTACTTACCCTTACTCATGTATCACACTACTGCAACAGCTTCATAAATATTACATACACTACTACACTCTTTTAAAGTACCCAAAGTGGTTCATGCCCGGATGCTGCCAGGATGGATGTTGACAAAACAGAGTCTGGCTATACACATTAGCATGAATCACTGAGATCAGTGGATGAGATGTTTATATGGGGCTCTGCTATTAAGACACAGTCGAAGGTTTGTTAATATGTTTTACATGGCATTGCAACAATTGAATTAGGACTGAACAACACACTGCTGTTGGGAAACCACACAACTTTTATGTTTCCAGTAAATACCCTGAGCTAAGGTAGTGCATTATTAAAGGTATATTCAGTGATTTCACTTAATTCAAATATCACTTATTTTTTTGTTTTGTTGTGATAATCCTCCCTACTATAGAGTGTGCTGACCATATAAGGAGTTCCTCCCTGTCCCCAGTTAAACCCTGGGGGTCAAAAAACCGTAGGTTTCGTTTTTGACTCTCTATCCTGATTGGACGAAAGGCTGGGTCCCACAGCCAAAAACGAAACCTAAGGTTTTTTGAGTGAAATCACTGAATATACCTTTAAGGTAAAACAAAAGAAAGGAACTTTTGTCTTTGATGATTAGGTGTGAAGTTATGAAGCAGTGCATTTGTATGGCTGTGTACTATAACTGTCTGCACATGAGGGTGGTGAAAACACGAAGAAACTTGGGTTCAGCTAGGCTAGGCACAACTCTAGTTTGTTGTGTTATTTTAACAGTTTGACTGTTTTTTACGATTATCCCGCATTTTAATCAACCCCCCTTCACTGCCGAGATTGTTGTATTACCTTTAGAGCATACGCTGAATTATTTGGGCTTTTAATCCGCGAAAATCCATAAAAAAAAGCTCCCGTGGTTTGTTATGATCTGTGTGTAGCATCCACCATCTTGGTGCACCCGGAAGACGCACACACGATTGGTTTCAATGAGGCGTTGCACCCAATGCATTTCCATTGGCCTCAATTTCCCAGAAGCCCTAGCAGCCCACAGCATGTGACGATTTCCGGTTTTGTCATCACAGCGAAGGCATCCAGTCTCATACTCCGCGACGAAGACGGATTTTCTTTTGATTCATTACATTACGGCGGATTAAACACATAAAACAAAAGGCGGGTATGTCCGATACGGCAGCGACATTAACCTGGAGTAATCCATTCCCGGCACGGAAACTGTTAAGATGTAATGCAACAGCAGTAATGTAGCCCAAACACATGATACTATTGCACTGGTGATCTCTCTGAATGAATATAAATAGCAGAAAAGGATGAATTATGCAAGCATCATTATTGAAATGAGCTCCTTTAATAGGGCTGGGTCCAAAAAACAGCATTTCTGCCACACAGCATTCCTATGTTGAAGATGTGTAGAACCAAATGGCTGGGTTTCCCAAAGGAAATATGCATAGTGAGTATGCGTGTGGTTCTTCTCAACAACACCACCTTTCACTGTGAAGTGTGAACATATTCCGTGCATAGATGTGCCACACAATGGTAGGCCTGAGGCCTGGTATGGTTGGCCTGGGGCCTATGGTAGGCCTGAGGCCTATATTCGTAGGCCTGAGGCCTACCATACCGGCCTGACCGGTCAATAAAATAATGCTGAATTAACTAGCTTGGTAACTTTGACTGCACAATAGCCTCCCATTTAACCTCCTTGTCTAGGCCTATATTTATTAACCCACAATCGAATGTTATTCAATTTAATTCACTTGCACAATGGGACAGTAGTGTTTTCATATAGGCCTACATTTACCTTGCCGACATCGCTTCGCCTCTGAAATTTAATGTAATAATATTTGGACTGCTGGACAGTAGGCTCTCTTCACTCTTAAAAAAAACTTGTTTGTTTAATTTCTAAATGTAAATGAGACGAAGAAAGTCACCACTCACATCACACACTTCTCTGCGAATGGTTTTACTGTCGACAGGTGTGTATAGGCTAAAGAGGCTTTAGGGAAACAGGTTTGCTTCTAAATGTATTCATGCAGGAGGCCTTACGTGTGCAATAAGGACAGGTATGGCTGTGCTCTAGTCTAGGTTGTTTATTTCTATGTTGTTGTGTTTGACAGTGTTTCCCAAAAAAGGACATAGAGCTTCTGTGTGCGGCCTAGAGGGGTGTGTTCAAGCTACATGCAACACAACATTTATTTGGGAAATCCAGCCGTAATGCATTGCTAGGGGAGGCGGGGACATAGGTTGGTGAACCAATAGGGAGCCGGCGTCGGTTTCCAGTGCTAGTTTGAATCCGCCCCTCTATGCCTTGGAAAGGGAGCGTACTTTCAGGCTACTGTACCATTGACCTAGAGTGTTATTGTACTTTGTATATGTACATAAAGCATAACCATCACCAACTAGAATATTGTCTCGACTCCTATTTGCCTCATGATTGATCCAGAACTCCATGACAGCAAGCATTATTCAATGTCATACTCAGCTGTGAATTCACATTTTGTCATATGACAGCAACGAGTATGGGAAATTGGAAATAATGTGTGTGAAGATACGGTGCCGAAAAAGGTCCATCAATGCCATTGCTTTTGTAAAGGACTATTAATCATTTATGACAGTATAGGCTTATGTCTCACCATATGTCTTTAAGAGGCATCTGAAATAGTGTAGCTTAAAGGGCACAGGATATTGTCTCATATCAATAGTTGGACCCTGAATCAAATCATTCTTGCACTGTGATTCACACCACTAGTATATGTATGTGCAAAGTACATATACAGTATACAAGTATACGAATGCAAGATATTAGCCAGGTAGTGTAGTTCTCGCTAGGGTTGAACAATAACGGCCGTGCTACTCCAAGTGTGTGTGTGAGCTGCGCATACGCAGACTTTAACCAATTCTGACCGGGCACCCATTTTGGTGTCAGCATCATGTTATGCTTTAGCTATTTAAAAATAGCAGATCTACAAGCTCATATCGCGCCACCGAGTGGCGCGATACGAGCTTGTAGGTCTGCTATTTTTGAAAAATCGAAGAGCGACTGACATTTTTAGAATCTGATCTCAGGTCAGAATGGGTTCATCAGACCAGTGTGTGTCCGGCGGAAACCTCATATGAATCTGATCTCAGGTCAGAATGGGTTAAAATAGGACTGGATCTAAAACTGAGTGTGTGCATTTGTGTGTATATGCGCACACGCGCTTTGAAAAGCCTGGTGTAGCTCGGCCGTATGGCAGAAAAGGGTTCCTGCTGGATCTGTTATATCCTAGCTGAACCCCTACCAGTACCTGCACAATAACAGTAGGCAGTGCACCAACCGCACAAATGATCTATAACGGCAAGTGCCAGATCAATTTGTTGTTGCAATGAATGGCATCTTTAAAAATTCATGAACTGCACCGACATACTGTTATAAGAATCAGGGCCGCAAACAACTACTGCAGTAAACATGAGGATAAAAGGAGCTGGAGCAAAGCCTTGTTCAAAGGTGAAGCAGTGAGTCTTACAAAATAGAACCGTTAGGTTGGTGAGGATTAGCGTTTGAGTGTTTTCTCTCCAGTACTCGGGCACAACAGTAATATCTTAGAAAGCACAGGGATCGTATCATAAGCCTCAATGTTACTGTAGTAATGAGCTCTTACACATGCACCCATTGAACCATCGTCATTCAATATCGATCTGAGAGAGAGAGGCAGAGAGAGAGTGTGAGTGAGTGAGTGAGTGAGTGAGTGAGTGAGTGAGTGAGTGAGTGAGTGAATGACCATGGCCATCGAAAACGGACAAATACGGTATTCAGTGATCTTCAGTGTCGTGGCACCAGCAGCCTGAAGAAACTACTGAAGCAGCACCCTAGGTCAGAAGGACAGTGCTTGAATGCACAGCAGACCTTGCTTAGCAAGTGTGAACATTACATCTCCCACAGAGACGGTGCTCTCCTGGTTGGTCAATTAGGAGCTGCGCGGATGGAAGGGCCTGCTCCCTTCAACATGTCAACACCTCCAGTCAAGCACATCAGTGGATTAACCTACCCAGCTTTCACACCACCACAACACTGGTTGTGATTTGTGAAACGTCTCATCACAAATTTCAGCTTCATCACCCCGAGGACACTGTACAGAATGCACTGACTTAATCAACTGAAGCACAAATAGAAAAGGGAAATGTATTAGATTCCTTTTTCATTCAGCACGAAATGTTGGCCAACACCTTAATTGAAATGTTCTACAAAAAAAAAGACAGAATTGAAGCACTAATTGTGCATAATTATATTCTTAACTCCGTACTGGATGATGTCATTACACATACAATTCAATATGAACTCAACCATGAAAGCAACCAAACACTGCCTCCCTCAGTATCTACTGTACATGTAATGGCACATTTGGGAAGTTACCGTGTGGGGGTCCCCGAAAAACATCCAGACCACTAGGACGGGCCCAGGGGGTTGGCCCGGTTCTGGTGAGCCACCCCATGCACAAAATGGTTGAGAAATAACTGAATTACCATGTGGGGGTCCCCAGGGGGTCCCTCTACTGTACTATCACTGTACTGTACCGTAACACCCCAAATCATCATATATACTGTGTGTGTGTGTGTGTGTGTGTGTGTGTGTGTGTGTATACTGTATGTGTGTGTGTGTGTGTGTGTGTGTGTGTGTGTGTGCGCGAGTGTGCGTGTGCGTGCGTGCGTGCGTGTGTGTGTGTGTGTCCAAACACAGTGGCCATGCTGCTGTGGTTAGAATCACTGCCAGACATAAACATTTGAACTTTGAAGCAAAAATATTTGGAACAGATGGCAGATGGCAAGACAGTTAAGACTGCGATTTAAAGGTGTTAGTTGGCTACAGTAAGCATTGTTGCTTGTTTGGCAGGCATGGAGCCTCTTACAAAAACAAAACAAAGCTATTATTAATATCTTGCAAAATGTGCACGTTCCAATTAATGTGCACACTCAAACTGTGCATATGTAAATGCTATGATAAACACTAATAAAACCCAACTCATAAAACCCAATAAAAACAGTTAACAAGTGATTACAAGTTGTAGTTGCTGTGTAAAGCTTTAACATCAATGATAAACATTAATCGCCCAAATGAAGCAGGGGACGTTTAATAGGTTTTAGTGATCAATGGAAGCAGCAGTGCAGCACTGGTATGCTACATTTTATGGTTATTTGATCTGTCCTCTTTCCAGGCACTGCGGGGTTGGACTGGATCCTTTCTTTCACAGGAGACTGTCCATGGCCACTTCCTAGTCACACTCATGTCAGCTGACAGGTTTGATAAATCATACAAAAATAATAGTAATAAATAAAATAACTATAGTGTAAGCCCTTTCATTCAACATCAGACAACAACGCACACGCGGCACACATTGATTGATACAGATTGCAAAAAAAGGCACGGCAGCACAGATTCAGTTTGTACCTGGGAGAGAGAGAGAGAGAGAGAGAGAGAGAGAGAGAGAGAGAGAGAGAGAATGACATGCGGCAGGTTTCACGTGTCCAAACTGCAGGACAACTTAAAAAATAACTCTACCTCAGCACACTGTGCCAAGTGCCAACATACTAGCAAAACCCTGTGTTTAATTTAACTCAGAGTGTAAAGTGGAC
>NC_139702.1:47434425-47556925 GCF_964188405.1 Protomyctophum parallelum | reverse complement strand
TTATATCCTATCTATATCCTATATCCTATATCCTATCTATTCCCTGCAGCAGTGTGTGCACTGTGCAGCACTTCTGCAAGCCGAGTTCTACCGGCATAGCTCCAGCTGCAGCCTGCATCATCTGTCACTGACAACGTCCCTGTAGTTCCCAGAATGACCACCATGGAATTGTTCCCTTGGCACAACAAGTCAACATCCTGACACCAATTTCAATACTGAATAGACAGCATTGACAACAACATCCTGGAGTTTCATGCAGGTTTACGGGGCTACTGACAATCCTCAGTGTCAACACTGAGGTAATAACTGTGATAAAAGCGTTGTTATGTAGTTGAGGGAAAAGTGTTACCATCCACATCCAGGCTACCAACCTCCTCACAAAGTATTCTGTGTAACTTTTTTCCCCCCATTCTATTGTCTCGCTCTCACTCACTCTCCACCATTCTTTTACCATTTCTCTCCGTTGTTGTTTTCGTCAGGGCCAGATTAATTGATTATGCTTGCTAGATCGTCTGAGACAAAGTGTGACAAGCTGGAAAGTCAGGAAAAGGTGGTAAATGGAGAGAGAGGGGGGTGTGTAGGGGAGAGAGAAAAAGAGAAAGAGATGAATAGGAGGAGAAGGGAAGCGGAGACAAATAATGGGGCTGAAGGGGAGAGAAGGCAGTAGAGCAAGAGTGAGAATAGTAAAGAGAGACACGAGGGAGGGAGGGGAGAGCAGGCAATAATGAAGCCAAGAGCAGAGGAGGGGTTGGAACGGAAAGAGAAACAAACAAACAAACCAGACAAAGAAGGTTTCTGAAAACAGAGTGGGAGAGGAGTTGCAACATGTCCTTGAGTACTATTCGATCTAAGTCGCAACAATACTCCATGCTTGAGGACAGATGAGGATTCCTCAGGAGTGTAAGGTCCATATGGAGGGAGGGGTGTGTCAACGCATGTGTGCTTATGCAGCTGCGTGCGTGCGTGAGTGCGTGCGTGCGTGCGTGTTGCCAACGGTCCTTAAAAGATAGACTTTACCACCTATGAGATTGGCAAGCCAGAGAACAGCACCAGCCATCACTATTATTACCACTGAACTCCTCTGCACAAATAAATATACTTTATGTTAGCTGTCTCTATGTTTAGTCTATATTCAACAGTCCTAATTTTGATTGAGGTACTGTAGCAACTTTAAAAGGTAATTTTGATAGAAGCAGAAATAAACGACATACTGTACTATAGCCTACTACGCAGTACGCACACATACATACTTACATACACAAATAAATAGATCCATCTACAGACCATACATACATTATGTTGCATAACAGTTTAAACTTTGTCTCTCTCCTCTCCTGCATTGGGGAAATGCTATAAATAAACTTGGGAGATTAATGGTCATGATGGCAGACAGCTTGACTTCACATCACAGCCAGCATTCACAAGCCCAATAGCATTTTTATTTTGCATGCACGCTCTCAGTAGACCATGACAACATTATAATTTGGCCTATAATGCTCGACCAACAATAACAAAGAAATCCCCTGGATTCCCTTGGACCACGACAGAGCCCCCGATACAAGCCCGACCCATTTCTGCTCAACTGGAGTTTCTGACATTTTACATGTTCTTTGAAACATTTGCAGAGCAAATTGAAAC
The DNA here is from genome assembly GCF_964188405.1 of Protomyctophum parallelum. Lineage (NCBI taxonomy): Eukaryota > Metazoa > Chordata > Actinopteri > Myctophiformes > Myctophidae > Protomyctophum > Protomyctophum parallelum. The sequence continues at coordinate 47,555,287 of NC_139702.1, read as the reverse complement.
CTGGATGGTAGCAGGAGCCAGGAGGGACTAATATATTACAAAAACGGGGACTAGCACAAATGAAAAAAACCTTTAACTGTATTGTTTTACGATGTTGATATACATTTTGTATTCATCCTTAGGACCCCAAATCACACCTTGGAAAGCATGAGTGTCTATTTCAAACAAAGTGTTTTTTGACAGCAGGAATTGCCTGTCATGATTTGACCCCCCAGTATTAGGATGTATTAGGATGTTGATATTTATTCATCAGCCAACAATCCCCACTGACAGGTAGTACCCCCCCCCCCCCCCCCCCCCTCCCCAGAGAGGACATGTAAGGCCTATTCATAGTTTGGATTTTCGGTGGTGAGGTGACCACCGCTCCGGTGGTGAGCTGACCACCGGAGCTGAAATAACGTTGAGCGGTGGTGAGTAAAAACAGAGAGAAGGGCTGGAGCGGTGGCGGTGGTTTGCTCTTCACCGCGGCTCGTGACGTCATGTTGTAGTTCGGTGGTCACCCCACCACCGTAAATCCAGACTATGTATGAGCCTTTAGTCCTACTCCTCCTCCCAGCCAACACTCCCCACTGACAGGTAGTTACCCCCCCCCCCCCCCCCCTTTTGATTTACATCAACAAGGCATGTGAGCTATTTCCTTGCAGCCTGCTGGCTGCAACCCACAACTGCCACAGGCCCTGGGTGTGGCATCTGCACTCCAACAAGCACCGTTTTCTAGACATTGTATCCCGTTATCCGACTTCATTTCCTTGGTTTCTCTCTCTATTCTTCCTTGCATTTCTGGGATAGAAGCAGTTAGTGCAGGAGGTTTGCTTGCTTGCATGCTTTGCCCATGACATATTATTATTATTATTTTTTTATCTGGAGATCCCCCAAAATAATTTGGCGACCCCCAGGTTGAATAAATAAGCACACACGTTTTGATTTAAACAGTAGCTGCTGGATTGACTGCATTAAAATGGAAGTCCTACTCCTACTGCTGCAAAAAAATGTTCTGGTGAATAAATATCTCATTTTAAACTGAGTGGAAATCAGATAAATACAAACACCCGGAACTTCAAAACATGTGCACCTCACTACAGCCAGACAGGTTGTGTGCTTTAAAGCCAGAATGGCTGGTTCAACAGGAAACCAAACAAACGTTTCACAATACTCACTGTATGCATACAAAGACATTCAATGCAGTCCTACTGCAGAAGGAGAGGAGTTAAAGGAACAGGAATTATGTATAAACTCTATAACACTATAAAACGTTAGCTGAACAACAGATGGAAAGAGAGACAGAGATAAGAGATAAGAAAGAGGAAGTATAATAAATAATAACTAAATATTATTCAGATATCAGATAATCTATAGAAATTTTGAGAAAGACTGCATGAAAGAGGAATGAAGAGAGCTACAAATGTAACCCCTGACATCACAGTTTAATGACGTCAAACTGTTTGAGTCGGCGGTCTTCTTATCCAGACAGTATGACCACTGTGTGAGTTTCAGCCAGCTCAGCTCAGCTCAGTTGGCCAGAGAAAGTGCTTACTGTGGTTTACAATGTTGCAGCCAGACAGGGCATTACTCTTCACAGGCCTCTCTCTGTGTCTGTGTGTGTGTGTGTGTGTGTGTGTGTGTGTGTGTGTGTGTGTGTGTGTGTGTGTGTGTGTGTGTGTGTGTGTGTGTGTGTGTGTGTGTGTGTGTGTGTGTGTGTGTGTGTGTGTGTGTGACTGTGTGTGTGTGTGTGTGTGTGTATGCATATACAATGTTGTTCTGGCAAAGCTCCAAGGTGTCACTACGGAGTTTAACTTATGGCAGGTCAGGGGGCCCGTCTCTCTTGCAAATCAGCCGTTCTCTCCCTCTCTTTGACAGGGTCCTATATCTAAAGCGTCTTGCATGGCTCCCACAGAGAGCACGTGTCAACAGCACTGAGCAGCAAGCTTTTGAAGGCTGCGTGACAGGATTCCCAGTCGCAGATCTGTGCAGCCAATGCCACAGTTTATTAAAGTTGCTCTGCGGCTTAAAAAAAGATCCCATTAGCCCAACAGAGATGAGTGGGGAACACAGTTGAGAAGTTTACCTCACAGCTCAATGCTGAAATCAACCACATCCTTTGTCAGTGCAGCTCTGCAGGCAAAAGGAAAGTCAGTAAATGTTGGCTGTTGATAGAAATCCCACGCTTATATGACCTTCGCTCATTGAATGCAGACAGTCCTAGGTAAATACTTGATATTGACACTAAACCCATGCATACAACAACAAAACAGGCAGGCACATTCATTTAGAAGGATTCCGTTTCCAATAGAACAAATTGACATTGTCTTTTAGGAATTGTCCCAACAAAGTAGCTGATGGATGACATCAGCTTGGACTGTTTGTATCATCTTATTTATGCATCAACGGAAGCAGAGCCAACAGCACACAGCCCACGGCCATCCATATCAGCCTATGACTTCCTGTCACAGAAAACAACAGCCAATAATGGGAGAGCAGGAAGCAGGAAATTGATGTAAAAGAAGCAGTGACAGATGACATGTCAGGATATGGGCGTAGCCGGGCTATAAAAGCCAGCAGCCAGATCACACTGTGCCTGGGTAAGTGCTTGACATTACACCCAATCCATAATTTGATAAAACAGCCAAATACCCAGCCTGCTTTGTCAGTCACATGTAACACCACTGATGGTTGCCATGTCTAACCAATCTGTACCGAAGAGTCAAGACTACTTGAAGTGTGGTAAATGTCTCTGCCGTTATTTTGTGTGTTGTTGCATCAGGGAGAACATCCAAACGGGAAGCACGCACATCTAAAAAATGTCGACAGGACAAAAATATACATACAGGAAGAAGGTAGGAAGTCTGCACACCGTTCTTTAAGCTCCCATCCATTTTATTTAAAGGATCAGGATTCAACGTTTCGACCCCTCCGGATCCCTGAGGGGTCGAAACGTTGAAAATTGATGGGAGCTTAAAGAACGGTGTGCGGACTTCCTACCTTCTTCTTGTTGCATCAGGGCCTGCCCCATGTGGAACAGGAAATAATAGGTAATGCCTCTATATTGGAGTGCAGCGAACTAGAAAATGTCATATTGCTAATAATATGGAATTGGCATAAAGGTCATTCCACCTTTATGCCAATGGATCATTTTGGGAGCAAACTCTGCCTTGCACCAAAAGTCATGTTTTTGCATCATTTTCGGTTTAATGGGCGAGAATTGTATTCATACATACTGTACATTGTACAAGGAACTGCACAAGTTATCCAAGTTATGGAGTGATTAAGAGGCACTCGACGCACGAGCAGGGTCAGCGGGGCCTGCCAATTTCACAACATTGACTGAAGTATACCGGGATGAAAGGGAAAGATGACAAGAGCAACGAAGTGTCAAGAACGTGTCCTGCAAAGCCCACCATGTGTCACACAAACACTGTCCACGCACATGCAGACTCACACACAAAGATCCAATTGCACGTTCCTCTTTCTCGCACGTGTCATACTATTGCAATAACAAGATATGTCACAGCTGATACAAAGGGGCTCGTGTGGCTAGACAGTGGTTATGGTGGCGAGGGTGTTAAGAGGACGGTGCTAAAATTAGTGTGCTGCGATAAAGTGACAGATGACCTCATGCTGGCTGTCACCTTGCGCTGCTGTAGAAATAAGGCCACCTGGCGAGGCAAATCCACTCTCCCCTTTGCTGCCACGGGACCCACATCTCCCCAATGGTGTACATACAGTAGTCCTCTACTCTCCTGGCGCAAATGGGGTGACCACTCACCCCATTATTCCTGGCTAACCATCAGCAGACATTGATCGACCAATGTGATGTCCACAGGTGGGATCTGCATTCCCAAAGGAAAGGGGGAGATGGTGGAAAAGATGATGAAAGATTATTGTTTTTCACCCTGCATGGCTGCTAACATGCAGCCAGAGGACCCCACCAAAGCTGAAATATGGGACTCTTCCCTGCCGGGACTTTGATTTTATACGAAGTTCCACAAGGCTCTATTGAAACGAGCCACTTAATTACAATAGAGAACTTTCTAATGACTTCCAATTAAACCATAATGCCCACTTTAAGCCTCACCAGCTGTAATGTTGCGTTCACACGGGCAGATGCAAAGATACAGTCTACCATTAATTGTCAACCGAGCCCAGCGACAAGAAGATACAAAGGAGCATCCAACGTTTGTAGCTGCTGCAAAAGCTACAAGGCCACAAATTGAAATTGAAGGTGAGCTGGGTTCAACTTCCAGATGCAAAGCTACAACTGTAGATGCAATGAGACACATCACTATGGATGCAAAGCAACAAATATCCTGTGATCTTTGCATCTTTGCATCTGCCTCGTGTGAACGAACGGAAAATGGGGCCCTGCAAAATGTCCTGATGTTCAGGTTTATGTTTGCATGCTTATAGGACAAATACGTAACAGGAAAATCACACACATGCTGTACACGGTATACACACACATGTTCCACAAACTGTTATTACCTCGCCACCTCCCTGGACAAATTTCATTCTGGAGAGGCCGCTCAATCAAAGACCCACAATGCAGTAGACTGTTCTGGGCCCTGCCACAGTGCCTGGGGTGAGGACAAAGCCGTGGCTGGACAGTACAATCACATAATCCTGTGACCTGTTCCATTTCACTGTTCTTCCTTATCTGTCAATCTTGCATGTCCCCACCGGGGCAAGAGTGCCTCACCGCTACTTTAATAGTGGCTAAGAATAGCAGCCCTGGCCAGGTCATCACACCACCTGTAACACCATCACAAAATAGGCATCATCACAGCTATGGGTGTACTGTATATATGAGAGAGAGAGAGAGAGAGAGAGAGAGAGAGAGAGAGAGAGAGAGAGAGAGAGAGAGAGAGAGAGAGAGAGAGAGAGAGAGAGAGAGAGAGAGAGAGAGAGAGAGAGAGAGAGAGAGAGAGAGAGAGAGAGAGAGAGAGCGCATATGCATCTGCCTGTGTGTGTGTGTGTGTGTGTGTGTGTGTGTGTGTGTGTGTGTGTGTGTGTGTGTGTGTGTTTACTTAGAGAGAATCATTGCAGACAGGCTAGTAAATTTGAGCCAGTCCAGCTGAGAGGAAATTGATGGATGAAAGGAGCAGAGTGGAGTAAGAAGGTAGCATAATGGATGAAAGGGAAGGCCCTAGGTCTAAAATGCTAGTTGATAGCCAACACTGAATGAAACCCATGCATTATGCAGTGCTGCTGGACAAATGGGATGGTTACAGCTTGCACAATATCAGACCCAGGACCCCAGCACCTCAGCACCAGCTCACTTTGCTAGGCTCGGATGGCAGAAGACAGAGTACATCAACTTGCATTGGTGTGGTTGACCTTAAAACTGATTTGTTGCAAATAGTTGTGACTATAGTTTCTATGAGTTCCAACTGGTGTAATTTGGTCTTAAGATAAGGAACTGTGGCAATGTACCCGACCCGTTGGACTACTTCTCTAGAGTAAGAGATGCAATAGGCCCAAACCTCACCAATGTGTGTGGTGTAACGTCCTTAAAACTGTAGTTGCAAGGAGTTGCAACTTGCAACTAGTTGCATTGGTGTGGTTTGGGCCAAATATTCTACCACCAAAATGTCGAATGCCCTACCCAAAGCCATTCAAGATCTCGATTCTCTATCCACACTTAAAACTATCCTAAAAACATGACAAATGGACTTAAGCGTTCTATCCCCTAGCAGCAGCTTGCTCCTAGAGAGTCAAACTCCCTCAGCAAGCTTCAGAAAGGCATCCATGGTATCGTCCCACTCAGATCCCTCTTTTCTTCCTGGTAAATATTTTGTTTTGCTGCTATTGGTGTCGTTACCGATATGTAATGAATTGTATGTGTATGTGTCAAGTGTACAGTATGTCTTATTGATGAATTGAGTATAATGGACCACAATGGAAACAAATCCCCAGGTACTTTTCTGATATTCTTTGGCAGACCTATTTTGACTGTACTGTCGTAGTGTTAATAAAGGATTTAATCAATCAAAGACACGTTTTATTTGACACTGGGTGGAAACGAAGCAGGCCATGACTAATATTTAATAATGTGCCATGGATTTTGGCATGATTGTGACTGTATATCAATTACTGCTCTTCGCACGTACATGTACCATGTAATGGTACATGGTACATGTACCATTAAATGGTACATGGTACATGTACCATTTACCATTAAATGGTACATGTAGGCCTACTATTGTAGCAAACTAATGTAGTATACTAGCATTGCTCACTCAGGTATATGTGTACAGTATTACTGAATTCATTTTGGTCAGTATGTGAGAACCCCCTCATTATATAATCTGCACTGCACTGCACCTTACAAAGGCCTTTTTCTGACAAACTATACAAGGATTAAACCTGTTCCCATTCTTGCCTGTGCAAAAACTGTTAATGGTTGGTTTTAGTCTGCTTAACGGCCAGATGGATGGCTTTTGCCTCATAGGATGACACAACAAATGCCCAATGAGTGCCACTTGGGGTCAAGTATGTAATTTTGTTATTACTCCCACCAACAGAGATGGACAGGGATTATGTTTTCACCCCATTCTGTTTGCCTAAAGTGTAATTGCAGACAGGTGAGCAAAGTGGGGATGTCAGTCCAGGGGAGAGGAAATTGATTGATAGATGGAACAGAAAGGGGAAGGCATACTTTGGTCCGACGGACCATTGGTTCGACGGAGCATTGGTCCGACTTGGGGTTAGGTTTAGGTGTGCTGCCCTGTGCTCGCGGTTATGGTTAGGGTGAGGGTGTGGGGTAGGTAGTCGATGGGACCAATGGATCGGACCTATTCCCCGTCGGACAAAAGACATGCACTCACAGAAAGGGGCATTTGGATGAAAAGCCGAAAACCACAGCGGTTGCAACTCTTTGCAACTAGTCGGACTTGCAACAAAACAGTTTTAAGGTCAACCACATCATTGCAACTGCCATTGGGGATAATGGTTAAAGTAGCTGCATGTTACAAGGAGTTGTGTGGCAAATCGTTGGTCCACTCAATCTGTCTATAGAGACAACAACTATTGTAAGGTGTATTGGAGAAATAGATTCAGATGTGGTACTATTGAAAAGTCATTGGTCCATTATTATTTTAATATTTGCCATCATTAGATTATTAAAACTGAAGCATCAGGGTAATGCAGGGGGAAAGTTCCTGCCCATCACTGTGGAGAGTAGGGATTTGATTCCTCGTCAGTGCATCCGGCTTGGCGGGGCGGTCCAGTGAACGCATTGTCTGTGTTCAAGGGTGGGAATCTAAGTGGGGAGGGCGATGTCTATTACTGCACTAGACTCCGGCATGCAGGTTGGTCAGGGCAACTGTTCAGCAGGGGAGAGGCACTACAGTATGTCAGACAGAATGTTCTTTCACATGCATGCGTCCTCCCAGTCAAACTACTCGCTGTCAGGTAAAAATAAGTGGCCTGGAGTGTACTAGACGGAGTTTCGTGCGAGTCTACACACTCCCAAATGAGAAGCTGTGGGGGTTAACAATAGAAGTGACAGGGACTGCATGTCTAAGTGTGTGTGTGTGTGTGTGTGTGTGTGTGTGTGTGTGTGTGTGTGTGTGTGTGTGTGTGTGAATTGAAAGGGAAAAAGAAAAAAAGATTGTGAAAACAAAACAAAACTGAATCATCAATGTGTTATTGTTGTAGCTGTGAACGTGTGAACTATTTTACCTTTGCATGCTTACCTTTATTTGTTTGCGTTTACTTTAATTAATCAACGCCTACTCTTCCTGGTTCTAGTGAGTGTCTGAGTCCCTGAACGTGATACTGTAGACATTCACATTATACAGTGTATAATGTAGATTTAAGGTTATAATAGGATTAAGGTTAGAAAGCAGCAGAGCACCAAAAGGTTGCGTGCCTACAGCAAGTCGAACCGGAGGTTTGATTGTGTAATCTGCACTCCACTGTACCCTACAAACCCATTTTTTCTAACTAACTATACAAGGATTATACCTGTGCCCAATCTTACTTGTGCAAAAACTGTTAATGGTTGGTTTTAGCCTGCTTAACGGCCAGATGGGTGGCTTTTTCCACATAGGATGACGTAACAAATGAGTGCCGAATGAGTGCAATTTACGGTCAAGTGTTTCATTTTTGTTATTACTTCCTCCAGGTTCCAACGGAGTTGGACAGGGATTATGTTGCCTGTCTATGTCTGACAGCATAACTGATGGCTGGATGGCTGGATTTCTGTCATAAATCCCCCAAAGAGATCACTAACTTTTGGGACGAATCTGTCTAAAGATCAAGGACACTGTCAAATTATGGCTACAAAATTCAAACATCTTCCTTCCTGTACTTCGGTAGAGAAAAGTTCGCAACAAAATAACATTGAGGGCGGTTAAAGTTGGAGCATTCACAAAAGCAGGTACCGTACCACCATTCATTCAACAGTAATTTAAACGTGACATTTGTCAGAATTTTTTAATGAATGCATTTCTAGGATAATGAAGAAAAATAATAATAAAAAAATGTAATGTCTGCACAATATAATTCTGCTCCCCGTCCTCTTTATTTCAACCTAATAAAACAAGTTTCGCCCCTCCGGGCTTTCTCTTCCTTAAAGAGGTTGAAATAAACGGGGAGCAGAATTATATTGTGCGTGGACATTCCATTTTTTTCTTCATTTTGGGTCCAGCACCGTATTTAAAAACTGTGGGATGTGCATTTCTTTTTCCTTTTTTGCATTTCTAGGATAGCCGTTAGCTAGCTATGAGCATTGAGAGTATATAAACTCACTACTAGTACTACAGACACAAGTTGGACTGGGAAGTGAATTGACGTGGAGCCAAAATAATATCAACTCCATGCACTACAGCTACAAAACAGATAAGACATAGGCATGGAAACAGGAAAACAAATACTGTAGATGACCGACTTGCACCACAACATCGATGTTCAAAAAAGCTTCAGTCTTCATTTGAGAGAGAGAGAGAGAGAGAGAGAGAGAGAGAGAGAGAGTCCAGGTAGGAATCTTGCCCAAATGTTATTCAGTGTTTTTACATAGAATGTATAATGAACTAGAAAAAGTGCCCTTCTGGGCACAGGTCTCCACCAGGAGGATAGGAATATTTAGGAGTAATATAAACATGTTTTTTGTTTGTTTGTTCCAATCTTTGCCAATCAGGATGGAATATGGGAAATGGTGCAGATCCGTGTTGATGGCACGCATGCACAATCCACCTGTTGGTGGCGCTATAACAGGGCAATGTGAAATGGGTGGGCTATATTCCTCAGCCTAGTAGGAAAGTGCGTGAAAGATTTCACGTGAAATTGCACGCTGCGTTCATGATTTGAGGTTTTTTGTTCAAAACAGGCCAATCCTGCAAAATTTGAAAGCCAATGTTAAGCCAATTAGGATGGAATATGAAATATCAGACACATCCGTCTTGAGCACATGACTATGGAGATACTGTGTAACGATTTGCGGGATTTTTGGACAAAATCTGTAGGTGTACTGTGCAAAAACTTGTTTTGCACAAAGCGGCCTCCTGGTTGCGCTATAACAGGCCGTTCTGGAAATTTTGGGGCAGAGGTTCATCGTTGGCATCCAGGGAGTGTGTGTGCAAAATGTGGCATCGACCGGGTTAACGGTGGCCGAGATTAGCTTGTCACGGACGGACACACGGACACACGGACACACGGACGGACGGAGTGCAAAACATACTCTCTCCCCATGCCTTCGGCCTGGTGGAGACAACTACTGCATAGAGGCTCTCCAAATTAGTTGCAACTTGCCGGTGTCTTTATGCATGTCTGTGATGATGATATTTCTCGTCATATTCTTCCAAGGCTCACATTGCCAATGAGAAATTCTCATTATGTGTGTCTTTAGTTTTTATGCTAGATGGCGCGCTTCGCTAACCTTCATAGGAACAAAAAGAACCAGGAACAAGGAAATCACATGATGGCAAAAAAACTCTCATTCACTCCCACGTTACAAGAGTTTCTGAAATGCCTTCATCTCCGCTCCTGTAGCATATTATTCCACTTCCGTGTCCGCCAGCATGGAATTTTAAACGGACCATAACAAAGGAATGCATGTGCACTTAAATACAAATCTGCCAAAGCACAGAGAAACCCTGTGTGTTTACTGTTTAGCAACAATCAGGTAAAAAAGGTAAGGAAATACTTAAAGAAAGCTGGCAGAGGGTGGATGATTTATGTAATTAATCAGTGAATGACTTAGGGGGAGGGGTCATTTCATTCACAGTATCAAAAGAGCACTTAATTTACATTTAATGTAACACTAAACCTGAAACTGAAGTGGAGTATACTGATGGATAAAATTGATGTCGTTTACACGTCATGTCAAGTTGGACAGGTCACTATATCTATTTGTCAGGTCAGAGAGGCCCCTATCATCTTTAACTTTGGCCTAGCCCCCGTTTGTTGTTTATCCCCGCCCTGTTGTTCATATTTCACGGCCCTATATTATAATTTATAATATAGATCTCTGTCGCCAGATTCACCCACTGTTTCTGTCCCCAGCCACTAACTTGTAAAACTGTAGACAATGTTATTAATTCAGTTTGCACGCAGCTGCCGTGTTATCAAATACCACTCGAGATAACTTGTCCTCAAGGTTCCAGAACAACAGATTGTCGTGGCAACGCATCCAACGTCATGAGACTCCGTTTCCCATCTTGTGACGGCGACGTCAGTACACCATCATCATCATCACCAGCTGAACCACTCAGGGCTCGCCAGCCATCGCCACATCCAACCTTGTCATCTGACATCGCGGACATGAACTATTTCCCACCAATGGACTAACAACAATAAACTTTGTCACAGAAGAGTAATTCGGAAACCATCGGACATTGGATTATTTCTGTAAATTATATGTAATGTACTTCCGAATTGCAACACATTTCTTGTAAAACTGATCTTTATTCGGTTGTCCTCTTTCCTGCATCAGTCTTCAGATTACTATTTTAAGGGTTTTCACTACAAAATGATCTTTTACTAAAGGGCATTTCTCTCATTTAAACGTAAAAGATATTACTTAATTTTTCATTCAGTGTCTTAAAGTGAAAGTACTCGTTTCTTTCTGAAATGGCTCTTTTGGTCTCATACTTACAGTCCTATATTCTGGATTTCTGGTAACTATTAATGATCATTTATCTGGGTTTACATTTTCTGGTGGCCTGGTCCTGGTTTAGACTTTTCATTATTCACTTATGAAATATAAAACTAAAAACATTCTCCTCATATGGGTTAAATTAAAATCCATGTTAGACACTATGTAAAAATCACACTTTTGTGAAACGAGGGGCGCTCTTATCATCATACATCATCACATTCCGGCCAATCACAATAAGGTGTCTTCACTTTTTACCCTCAATTCCGTGCTCACTGCTCAGCCAATCAAATCATCGCTATGGGGTACACACAATCTTGTGCAAGATTCAAATACACTGAAATCCTGTCAATGTTGTCAGCCTGTACTTTATCTTTCCCCCTCACTATCTTTCAAACTATCTCTCTCGGTCTCGTTCTAGCACGTTCTGAGACAAAACTTACTCATGTTGTTCAGTGTCCACACAGAAACACACTGGTTAAACTTTTCTCTCTCTCAGTTCAACCAAAGGTCTGTAATTAAAATAATCTGGCTATGTCGTCATCATGTTGGAGGAGGCTACAGGCCAACTCAACAACTCTCCCAATCTGTCCTTGAATGCTCTCAGATCGAACACATTGAGCGATTACTATGTAACCCAGGCAGAACTGTCTGTGTGTCACGCTGTGACACCACCCACCCGCCACCAGAGGGCGCAGCTATATCACACACAAAAAAATACACACGGACGCACTTAAAAAAATAATAATAAAAAGATAAAGTACTTTAAAGTCATTTATTCTAATTGTTGATATTGCAATTACGAGCTGCGTTCGCTTCCCGCGTCTTACTTGTATACTGTAGGGTCATTCGGTGCCAATTGTGTCCTTTGGCGGTAGAAGAAACCCTCCACACAATGGCGCAATTAAGACACCACAAAGCACAAAAAGGATTACATTTTTCAGTAGTATCAGTATGTACTCGGAGGCTTTGACACCCACTGCTTTTCTTCACCGTGTGGAGCTCATTGCAAGCTAAATGGTTTAAAAAGAGGTATGTGGGAGTCAAACATTTTTATGTAACAGTATTTTGAAAACAAAGCCATGCAGCTAATTTAAAGACTGCAAAGTGCAAACCTGTTCAAACTAGAGTCTGCATGCTGAAACCTGTGCAATTTGTATTGCTGTAGCCTGTAATGGGGCCCATAATGTGTCTCAAGTGGACATTTTGGCTAAAGGTCAAATAGTCGTACAGATTTCTGCAGGCTATTTAGAGCCAAAAATAGCAGATTAAGAACGAAATGGAGGAGGAAACACGTTCAGAGTGGGCTTGTCACTGGGATGTTTATGTTATGCATAAACTAAGCCCTAGCAAAAAAAAACTAAAAACAAAAAGACGATGAGAGTGAGTGATGTGTTCAGACATTTTCATGGCATTGGCATGTTTGTAAATATCATTACAGTGCACTGAACATCTCCCCCTGGGTATGGGGGTGGGCAAATATGTGGTATGGGGGGGGTGGGGGTACATGTAAGTGAATTCAGGTAGGACGAGGTCATTCTAGCCATTAAAATCACACCCATGTGAGGTGTGTGGTGCAACTCCGTGTTGTCGTGCTCGGACACAGCCAGCCAGGGACCTAGGGACACAGCCAGCCAGAGACACGTCACAAAGCTCCGTATAGGAGTGATTGCACTACTCAAAAACCATGGGAAAGGCAAACCCTGTTCAATTTCAAACTATAGGCCTAACAGCATCCATTTTGAAGCAGACAGCATGACAAATTAAATGAGTTGCACTGATGCCAGTGCTGTAAAGGTAGTTGACGTGACAAGAATGAAATGTTATGCTGTTTCACCATCACAAGAATGCTCAGTACCCAGGTGTCAAAAAATGGTAAATGGTGCATTTATATAGCGCCTTTATCCAAGGCGCTTTACATAGACTGTGCATTACATTCACCCATTCACACACACATCCATACACCGATTGCGGCGGAAGCCACGCAAGGTAGCACATCGGGAGAAATTTGGGGTTCAGTGTCTTGCCCAAGGACACTTCGACATGTAGACAGGAGGAGCCGGGATTCAAACCGCCGACCAATGGATCATTGGACGACCTGCTCTACCTCCTGAGCTACAGCCGCCCAAAAAAGGAAGTAACAGTAACAAAAAAGGAAGTAACAAGGTAATTACACAGACAGTGTCATAATTCAGCTACTGTATATAATATTACAGATGGTCCTTTGCCAAAGACAAAATGCTATTATGTCACATAAAATTTAAAGTCTTCAGTGAATGAGACATCTTTATGGTATGACTATTCAGGAGGCTAGAAACCACAAGTCACACTGTATGGATGGTGGCAATTGTTTATATTGATTGGAATGGCGTGTGTGAATGCATGTGGTCCAAGGCAGAACCCAGAAACCCTGGGAAAGACTAAAAAGACAGCTCTATAAGAACAACAACACATCTGAGAGCTGTCACGTCAGAACATGCCAGGCTGTTATTGTTATATCACTACCATCTCTGACAGATCCACTTAGTAAGGTTAAATAAAGAGGAGTGGCGAGGGGGAGTAGCCCTGTGTCACTTAAGGGAATACTGTGCGTGTGCGTGTGCGTGTGTGTGTGTGTGTGTGTGTGTGTGTGTGTGTGTGTGTGTGTGTGAGTGTGACACAGACAGACAGATGAGAGTGCGATGGGCCAGGTACTGTGGAGTATCTCACATTCTGTCTATTCAGGTAGTTTATTTTAAAGACATGCAACATGGCATGGCATAAAAAATGGAAGTGTTTCAGGTCAAAGCGAAACATCTAGAGATGCTCACTATGATCAATGATATACAATATGATCATAATGGGAAGAAAACCTAAAAGATTTTACAATGTTCATTTGCCATCATAGTTGAAAAACACTATGTTTCTAGGGTCAAAAGTATTACACTGGTCTACTTTCACTAAATACTGTTCTGCCAGCACCCTTCCGTGAGGCATATTTTGGGAAATCCTGCAGCTCTGATACAGGACATTGACATCAGCATTGTAATTGTGTCCACCAACTCGTCTACACATCCTGCTTTACTCCAGCTAATGGAACAACAATATGGCCTTAATGGTGTGTTGATGCAGCGCCAGAACAATGTTCCCCTCCCCTTTTAATCCTTAAATAGTGGGGATAAAAAATAGGGATTATACAGAGAGCCAGACAGTAAACAACAGAAAGGGCAGGAAGCTGTTCAATAAAACAGACTCACGGGTGTGCATCTGGTGCACGCCACGGGCCCTGAATTGTAACTTCTAACACAACCATGCACACTTTGCACAGCCACAATAGGAATTTTTAAAAGGCAACAAACAACATTTGTGTCCTTGCCTCACCAGAATTATGCAATCCAGATGTACAGTATGTGACTATGTGTCTAATCACGATAGGAGATCTCTGCCTACACCAGTATAGTCTGCCTTGTGACATCTAAATTCATCTTGTGGCTTAAACTCTGCGGAAACAATTTGGTGATTTACAAAATATTTTTTTACGCACTGTCAGGCCAAAGTCTAAACTGTATGTGGCATGCGCCTGGAGGACAGCGCCTGGAGGCCAGCGCGCGCCCCAGACATAATAGCCTATTGTCTTTGTCAAAGGAGCTCATTTATCAGCATCTACATGTGAAATATATACAGTAGCTGAATTATAACACTGTCTGTGCAATTACCCTGTTACTTCCTTTTTGACACCTGGATACTGTGCAGAACTGCATGGCAGGCAGAATCAATACAAAGACTTTAGGGCGGTCCTTCATTCAGTATTAGGACAATATCAGTTAATGAGGAGGTTTTCTCGGCTGTTCTAGACTCTTACATTGAAATTAGATCAGAAGCTGGCTCCATGAGTCATGAGACTAGGAAAATGGCAAACTATCGGGCAATCGGCTCTGGCTCACACAGCATGAGGGTGCCGTGACTTGTGATGTTTTATTTTCAATGTGAACGCATTAAAAATGCAAATGAAACTTTGATCTGGGCTATTTATGTAAGAGAACTCCACAATGAGCTACACATGTTATCAAAAAGCACACCCGTGTGAAGTCACACATCATCCAATAAAAAAATGAATATACTTCTTTATGAATTAATTTGTCAAGCCCCGAGCTGAATTAAAACAGTTTCACTGTTTGTGTTAGGACAAAATAGCCGATTAGCTCGTCCACATATGACGTAAATTCCCCTTTCATCGTCAATGTCAAATGCGACACGTGTTGGGACGAAAAGCTGTATATAGGAGGGGCTAGTGCACCTGTATGAATGAATGCACAGTTACACCCTCCAGCCAAGTAGACACCCATTTATTTCCCACTGCTTGAATTCAATATCAACCCCTATAGTAGCCTATATACTGTACATAAATGAGAGTAATCCAAAACTACAGTATAAGTTATTGCTCTAAATGAGAAATTACTGACTGACTTTGCCGTTTTGTCAAATGTCAACATAATTACATAAATATACCCACTAAGGACATTAAAGTGGGTTGTTTCAAATGGAACAGAGAATTCACTTTACAGTTGAGGCTAGTCGCAACACACCACTCGTGGTATATAATGCAGAGAAACCTGCACGTTTACAGGAGGTTGTTGAACATATCATTTCCAATTCAGAAGCACACGCTGTTTTACCCTGGACTCCAGTCATCATTGTTTATGGATCTTGCTTAATTAAGGTGGGATTTGGAGCCTACAAAGATACACACTTATAGTGCATGAGGGAGAAAGAGAAGCAAAGAATATATATATATATATATATATATATATATATATATTATATATATAATCTCAGTCATACAATTGAGGCATGCATATCGAGAGTAATCTCTCAAGAACAGCTGAGGGCACTGTTTATCAGTTTTTTGCTGATGGGTTCCCAGATTGTATCGAGAGTGCCTTACAAAATGCAATATCAGAAGTGACATGAACCCTAGTCAACAAACAAGACGGTAAATGATGACAAAAATAATTAGCCTACTGTAAATGCTGCAAAGTCCCTAGAATACCAGATAAACACTAGGCTAGCATCTCTGATCTATCTAAGCAACTTAAACCTGTTTTCCAATTCTTAGCATTTGTGGACAAGCAAACAGAGTGTCTATGCATACTGTAGATGTGCGAACAAGTAAACATCTATCAGGAAAATGGCTGAGAAGAAGTGACACAAGGAATAGGGGGTGAGGTGGAGTCTGAAGAGGTGAGTCTCTTTATGAATTTAAATAATGTATGAGTCTTTTGACTTGAGTTCTAATGCTGAAATTGGGGTAACCAAGGAAACGGTTCTTTCTAGAGATGATACGATTTGGATGGAAACAATACAGAGCACCTGCCACTGTTTACCTATACCCGGAATAGTAGACTTTCAGATTACTGTAGTAACCATCTCGTCCCATCCCATATTTCCCAGCATTTTGTTCAACGCAAAGCTTTTCCATTATTTGATAATGTCATTATAAAAAACAAAATACTGGCCAATTACTGTAAATACAGATTACAGCGTAACTCTTAGCCTGGTGCATTAGTCTGCGCTCCATCATGATTCTACAGTATCTAATACACCTCTAATGCGTTCAGACAGTAATATCCTTCCTAATCCATGGTAATGTCCAGTGCTGCACCTCCCAGTGGATTAACCAAACTCACTCAGTTAAAAGCATTCTGATCCATAACCCCAAGTGACCTGTATCGCAGGACGGAACCACCTTTAGTCACGTCAACACAACAGGATCTTTATGCTGTATTTTTGTTATGTTAAAAGGCTTTAGACAATTAAGTTCAGGTGGATCAAACCTTTAGTCGTGTTTTCATTGTGTTATTTATTTTTGTATCCAATTTATTAAACTACTAGCGTAAACGCACAGCAACTCCAAAACAAAAGCATACTGTATTCAAGTGTACACACAGTCAGACAAGAGGTGAGAAGATGGTGATGCGAGTACTGCAGAAATGCAATTGTTTAGTCGTCAGTTGTATCAGCTCATGTTCCCTCTAAATCTAGTAAATGAACTGTTTAAACAAGGGGAAGGATATGGAGGTAAGTCAGGCAGAGCCAGTCCAGCAGTTGTAAATGAAGAGCTTAACAGCCATCAACAGAGAGAGAGAAGCAATGACGACATTCCCCTAGAGTCAACATCAAGACAGCTGAGATCTGCACCTTGCGTGAGTGCAGTCACACAGACAAACTGAACAGACTGAATTAAGTAATGTATCAATACATCATTGTCTCCACCAGGCCGAAGGCGGAGTGCATGGACGGAGTGCATGGACGGAGTGCATGTTTTGCACTCCGTCCGTGTGTCCGTCCGTCCGATATAGCGCCACCATGAGGCCGATTTAGGCAAAACACACGTCCGTTATCAGCTAATCTCCGGGACCGTTGGCCCGATCCATGCCAAACTTTGCACACACACTCCCTGAATGCCAACGACGAACCTCTGGCCCAAATATTCCTCAATGGCCTGTTGTAGCGCCACCATGAGGTCGATTTAGGCAAAACACATTTCTGTAGATTACTCGTACACATTTTATCCATACATCACACAATTCGGTATACACTATCTCCATAGTCATGTGATCAACACGGAGCGGCACCATTTCCCATCTTCCATCCTGATTGGCTAAGATTGGCTTCCAAAGCTCACACGATTGGTCCGTTTCGAAAAAAGGCCACAAATCACAAACACAGTGTGCAATTTTCCGTTAAATTATACACGCAGATTTCCACTAGGCCGAGGACGACATGCCACAATTTTCCCCCCAAATCAGCCTCACGGTGGCGCTATAACATGCCAATTCCTGTTTTTAGCTATAACCGCATCGATCTGTATACAACTTATGTATGCACACATGGAAAAACATTGTCCCTGCATCCCTCCAACGATGAACCTCTGCCCCAAATCTTCCTCAACGGCCTGTTATAGCGCCACCATGAGGCCACAACCCGCCCTGCCCTGGTGGAGACCTGTGCCGATTGGCACTTTATCTAGTTAACAAATGAGTTTTGATTAATTATTATGTGTATGCAAAAACAGCTAATAAATACAACCACGATTTTTTTATATAACAGAGAACACACACAGCATTGTTTCACCAGCCCCTACATGAGCCAGTTGAGCATGTTGGGGGTCAGGGGGGTCAGGGGGTGCATACATTGGTTAGACATACTAACCGTCCATTAGAGGCATTAGTCTGACAACACCGTTGCCCCCGACCGGTGGCCGGTTACAACTAACCCGTGGCTCCCGACATGCTTGGCAGGTTAAAACTAACGTGTGGCAGGTTAAAACTAACCTTCCTGTGAGGTTAGGTTTATGGTTGGGTTTAGGGTAGGTTGTCGGACTAATGCCTGTCGAACCCGGGGTCAGTCTAGGAAGGTCAATGTCCCTAACTGACTGACTCAATTTTCATTGTTGAAAAACAGTTCAGGTACTGAAACACAGTGGTTCTAAAAAGGTTTTCGGCTTCAGTACCCCCTTTTCCTGATTTCTGGATCTTCTGGTCTTTACCCAACTACAAACTGTACACGTTGCAATGACAAATAAAGATCTATCTATCTATCTATGATGCTTAGAAAAGGAGAAAACTATACCTAGCAGTGGCATGCACAGACATTTAGAGGGGCAGGTGCTCAAATGAAAAAAAGGGCACCTTGTGCGTGTGCAACCGGCCGGTTGCCTTAAGTTAATAGTGTGAGATTTATAGATTTTGGGGCCTAAATAATATATTAGAAGCTTTTTATCAAGAATTGATCAATGTCACCATGGTCCACATACTGGACAGGTACACCGTACAAAACAAATGAAAAAGGGCACATTTCCAAAAGTGTCTATCTGTGCACACCACTGCCTAGCATATCGTTTTGTTGCCGTCGGGCAGAAACCTCATAACTCCTTTTTTATGAATGCCTTACTGCGTCATACTACAGTGTCACACAGTAGCATGAATAGCAGGTCTGCAATTTATTAATTTGAATCCTGAAAAGTAGCCGTTTTGGAAATATGAGGTATGCACCTGATGCTATGAATAAACGATAACCCATCTTTAGAAGAATATATTGAAGAATATAACATTACAAATAAGAAAAGGAGTGAAAGACTTGAAAACCATCCTGAGCACATTTACTTTAAACTGTGTCCAGTTTTTTCATTTTCCACTTTCTCTCATGTACCCCTTGTAGTACTTCTGCGTAGCCCTAGGGGTACACGTACCCCATTTGAGAACCACTGCTGTGCCTCATTTAAATGTCAATGTTTCCAAATCAACAGGGAAACGTGTGCATTCCCCAAACATTCCATTTTGTGCTCAAACTATGGAAAAGGCCCCAACGATCCACATTTCGAAATGTGTTGAGGTTTCAGTTTAACTGCCAAGCAGCGTTGCTAAGAGACTTTGTTTCACACGGATGTCATGAGCCAATTGCCATTGACATAGCCCCAGCTGAAAAAAGGACCAAAACACTTGTGCTTTGTCGAAACAGATATAGGCTTATGCTGTGTGGGAACCTGTGTGGTGGGAACCTTTTATAAGGTTTGTCTGGTCGAAAACAAGCAATAGGCTATAGACTGACACCACAACGCGTATTCAGGGCGGAGTCACCACCCCCAGGGGAAGTTGTGATTTGCTCTCGTTCACTGCAATGCAATTTGCGGCATTTCCAAAACAATATTGCGCAGAGTAGCGATTATCAAACGTATTTGCAATGCCATACGTTGAAAGATCTGTTGCCCGTGGACAAGGCACGTTACCTCCGCAAGTTAGATATTATCGGCATAGATGTTTGTCCGTATGTGATTAAGGATTGGAAAAAGTCGCATTGGTAGCCATAGAAAATTCTGCCCAGGGTAAAAAAACGGATGTGACGTTTTTGGGCGTTCCTGTCTTATGTGGTGTCAGTGTATAGGTGGAAATCAATTAATTTCATTCTTAAAATGATACAGCAGCATTCCACTAATGATTTGGTTGGGATTAGATCAAACTTACTTCCTCCTCCTCCACACTTTCTATGTCACTTAAAATATAGATAAATACATACTGTCATTCCTTTCCATTACCTCATTTAACGTCCACTATCTTTGACCTCCTACTACTGCTGTAAGCTGAAGTTCATCAGGTCACAGACCCACATGTTCTAATGCTGACAGATCCCTCCCACCACTGCCAATGTTTCAGATACCAGATGTTGACATACAGACCTTGAAACCTTAATAGCTTAAAAGATAAAGAGAGGTTGTATACTTTTCTGTTTACTATAATGACAACAACAACATCAGGGTTAGGGAATCACATTTACATACTGATGATTCCATCGCAATGACTCTGATCATCAGGAGGATTATTGCAAAAGCACTACTAGTATCCGGTGGGGGCTTTATTTTCCTCGACATAAGAGAAAATTATTGTTGTTTAAATACTTCTCTTTTTAGCAATATTTACTCTTGAAAGGCCAATGCACTCAGTTGTCAAGTTGCAATTGAAATGTTGAATTCTCTTTCAGATCAGGCATAATAGCTCGTCTTAAATCCGTTTGCAAGTCCTGTGCTGATAGGGGTCACACAAAATAACAAACTGAAAGTAAAGCGGCAGGTTTTGCACTGAAATGTTTAGACACTAGATCATCAATATAAATTCAGCAGGAGCGGATGGGATGACAGACCAGCAGTCCACTGGTTGGGAGGAGTCAGATGATTAGGCTACATAACTGGAATGGATGTGGTAATATATCCTATAGCAGCATAACATGACTAACACAAAACCACCATGACCCGATCAACATTCTTCATTTTAAGGTGATATTCCGTCATAGGACAGCATTTGTGAAGGACATGATATTGAACCATCAGCCTTACAGGTTTTATTACTGACGTTGAGAACATGTGAGCCAGAACATTGCTTGCTTGTATTGAAAATAGAAACTCAGATCAAAATAGTGGCAAGCACAACTATGGCGAGCAGGGCAGGGGGTCAGTGCTGAAGAGGGTTTTTGGCAAATAATAATGCTATTTATCGACAAAAGGCAATTGAAAGTATGAATATGAATAGCACAATGTTGATCTTGTAAACTATATTGAATTACTTAAATGATATCAATTGTATTGGTTGATAGATCTTAGCCAGCCCTATTCATGCATAACACTTCATCCTACACCATCATCACCACCAGAGTACAGTTTCTCTGGTCATCTTAGCATCTTGCACCTGCCTCTTATTATTAATATTATAAACATGATAGCAAGGCCAGGTGAGTTCCATTTCAATCAAGAGCTAAAATGTTCTGCTTGTATGCTACAACTAGATGGATTCTGATGCTGATAAAGTCAGCATCAGAGCGGTAGACTTGTGATCACTGGTTGCATCCCTGCAGCGGCCACATTCACTTATCAATGAGATGGAAATTGCTCTAGATGAAAAGGTGGAGATCGTATGGTCAGGGTTATCTGACCTAATTTCTCTTTTCTGTCAACAAAGTCCATGAAGCCATATGTACGTAGACAAACATAATATACAGAATCACATTTTCAACATTCAACCTTTTGCGACGTCGATTGCAGAGCAAGTACTGGATTTGTTTGACTCCCCCCAGGCAGACCCGCAGGCTTCTGCATTCCTTCACCATCTGTTTTCACTCATATACTACCATATTATTTTGCTGGATCAAATTTCCACTGAAGGAAAAATATGGGGGGTGTCCGTCCGTGGTTAAATTTTATAGCAGTTTCCATCAGGGCTGCCTCATAAAGCCGATGCCGTTTTTTTTCATAATTTAAGTTCTGCTCTTTATTGAACCTGCAGCTATAGATCCACCATGGCACATTATGGAGAGTCATCATTGGATGCTAAATCCTGAGGGCGCCTGAGGCATATTGATCACTGGGGACCTTAGAAGATCACCCGTCATCAACACAATGGAGCATAGAAAAAGAGACAGAGATCGGTTAAAAGAAATGCATTTCATTCCCGGCACCGGCGGTCAGCCTGGGTCCATGTTAAATGGCAATGTAAGCGACAGGATGGAACATAACAACCAGTTCAACGTCCTGCTTTGAATGCAGACAGATGTGGGATTTGTGGCATTAATTTTTGTCTGGGTGTCACAGCATGGAAGAGCACAGAGGAAGCATGCTTCCTATGGTGCTTACCGCTTACAATTAGTCAGAGCTAAGTCCTGCTAAGCATACACTGTACAGCGAAATCATTTTTTCCATTGATGTAAAAATTGTAACTATAGTAGCTCTTCCACTGTTTCAAAGGTTTAACACTCACTCAAAAGCCATGGACTTATTCTAAATGTGTGACTTCAAAGTTAAATGGGAGTATTTAGAGGTCAGTGGCAATACAAACCTAACTGCAAGAACAACCTATGGAGAGAAACAACGGATGTGCAGAAAGGAGAGTGACATCTTTTCAAGTGCAAACTCAGCCAATGTTTCCATTTAGGATACTAAATAGATACATGCCTGAAACACTAGTGCGCCTGCTCTATTGGCTCGAACGTTGGAGCCAATCCCGGAAGTGTACTTCCGGGTGCTTCATACGATGGGTGAGCAACTTCATTAAAATGAAGGACGGGGTCTAGTTCAGCCTTAGAGTATATATGTATAGAGACGGCACCCGGAGGAAACCCTGAGGCTAAATGGACATAGTGACCGAATTTGGTGGGCCCAAACACATGAACACGCTGGTCCGTTGACTATCATTGTGCACGTTCATGACACGTGAACGCTGTTTCATACGTGAACGTGTGCAATGACAGTCAACGGCAGCGCGTTCATGTGTTTGGGCCCAATCCATCCCAGAATGCACTCTGTTCCTACTCGGAAGGAGGAGTGAAATCGCCTCATGTGCTTTAGAGCAACTTAATGCAAGTGGATGGGAGGAGAACTCGGGTGCCGTCTCTATTCATATATACTCTAAGAGTTCAGCTCACATCTAACCGATTTCATTTAGTGAAGTCAGCAGGTGATGCATTTCCTCTTGGAGGGATAGTGTATTCCCTTGTATGGTGTTACATCCTCCCTGTGAAACGCCTAGTTGTCAGGTGGAAAATAAGTTACTGGAGACTCGAACGAGACACTTAGTTGAGGAGGTTTGTCAAAACAAGTAATTGATCATAAACATTGCCATAACCATTAATCATCATACAGTATGCTTTGTGTCACCATGCCATAACTGTTTGCTGTCGACTACATTCTGTTATGACTTGCCTGCAACCTGCCAAGCTGTTTCCTCTCACAAGAGCTCAAGGTTGCCAAGCAAACACAGAACAGACACTGAGTGCTGCTGCCTGTGTGCGCAGACGCAGAGTTCTCTTTCCCATGTTGTCATTAGTATTTATTTGGTAAACGGAATTCTGTCCGGCGAAGGTTTACCGGCGTCACTTTTCTGCCACACCAGCCAACCCCTGCAATTGACTTCTCAGCTCTGTCAGTATGTCTGTCACAATTATTACATAATCCCCTGAGATAATCGCAATGATTTTTGCATAATCGTCAATTGTTTCCACGTTGAAAAATGTCCATACATTTCAATAAACTAGAAATACGAGTAAATGAGGGAGAAACAGTATCCAACTAAACTTTAACGACCACCCGACATGTCATGCACGGTCAGACTAAGTGATTACTTTATTGACATCACCTGAGTGCATCAGTCGTGTAACTTTCAGACATTAAACTCTGTATGTGTTCAACAATAAAGCCATGCAAAATAACAATGATAGCTATGAGGTGGCGAAGCTTGCCCAGTACAACGGTTGCTATACAGTAACTATTGTAACTATTTGGATTGGCATTAGACAATCGCTTTCGGGGTGGGGTTTAGCAAAGGGAAAATTATTTGTGTGACAATGAATCGTCAACTTAAATTTGCAACCATAGTCCCTGTTATGTGCCTTGATCAGGGGCACGTCGCACGGACAGTACCCTAAAGATGGCTTTTGAAGAAGGGCAATGCATTCACTAATTGACTGTCAGCCCAGAATATAGCCCGGGTATTTACAAAAGGGCCAAGCAAATTTACTCAATGTACTTGTACCTTTACACTGGCTTTCCACAAAAATCGCTATTGCATGATTACGTTATTACTGACATTTGTTCATAAGCTGGCAGCTGGTTAACCTGGACCCTGCAGTGGAACGGTTGCATTACAATGATGTGATACAATTGAGATCATGTATGACAACAAAAGGTGTTTTAAACCAAGAACAAAATATCTGCTAATTAAACATAAAAGTGCAGCATGAGCGTTTCCCTTTGCACTTTCCAAATGACACACAGAGAGAGAGAAAATAGACCATGATATTCCAAGTGACATTAGGGACGGACATGGTCATTATACCTGACATTTCTTAGCCAGTCCCTTCCTGTGCAGCGTGCACAATCCCCCAAACCAAGTCATGCTGTGGAACTGGTTTGGGCTAAATCATTGCAGGCATTCTCCTGCATTAATGTGTTGTTCAGTAAAACTAACCAATTCAGAAGCGGGCCAAGAAACACTGCTGCATGTAGAAGAAAACATGGCATTCATAATTTTGGCATGTCATTACCCAGCAAGCCAAATGACGTCATGATGACGTTCTCCGGTGAAGTTCAGGACTAGGCCAGATCACAGCCCATATGGGGATGATCCTTACGTCATTTCCTGGACTTCTTCACCAGTTGAAATAATATAGCTTATTCTGGGCCAGATCTGACTCGTTATGATATGACTTAAGTTGATCTGGCCTCGATCGGACTGTCTCCGATTCATCCAGGGACGTCCGTCTTAGTGGGCAGAATTTAATCAGGTGATATTCTGGGACAGATCTGACTAGTGTTGGTTTGACTTCATCTGGCCCCCGTCGAGATTTCACTCATTCGTCCAGGTCCTGACCGTGCTTGCTGGGTTTAACATCTTCACATACAGTATAGCAAAAAAATGAAAAGTTCTGCTTGTGAGAGGCAGACTGTAGGGAAAAGGTACTGTTGAGGCAATCTGTCTTCAGGTGAAAAAAATCTATAATTTGTTGTTTTGACACTTGAGTCTTCAATATAGGGATATATTAGAAGTTGTTATTGTTATTATTTTAAAACCATTAGTCATGTACAGTATATTCTCCTTCCATATTACACTACAAGTCAAGATAAATTGCAACAGTTTCCATGCAAATGTACAGTATGTACTATGTAGGATCACGTATACTGAGCAGGACAACGTTGCCTTTCCCCAGGTGAGCTTTAAGGATGCATGCAATAAATAATGCAGACAGTCAAGATGGATTTCTCTCATCTTCACGCAGCTGGACCGAATTCATTGTCAAGAAGCAGGAAGTCCTGAGAGGTTTTCATTCAGTTAAATCCACAGGGAAACTACAGTATTGTAATACTTCAACTCAGCTGAAAACTGATCTACTGGTAACCAGCAACTCCAAGTCCAATTACATGGACTTCAGCTCTTTGTTTCTCCTGTCATGTTTGGCTTGAAAACAAAACCACCAATCAGTCATCTTCAGGAAAGGTTAGGGTGCGTGGTGGCACAGCCATTAGTGCACAGACATGGTGGCACCCAGTTTGAATCCAACTCCCGGCTTGTCATGTACGTTTCTGCTCCATCTGGTTTCCTGTCTGTCTAGTCATTTTCCTAACTGATGAATAAAGCATAGAAATGCACTGGGGGGAAATAATACTTTAAAAGAAGAATCATAAGGTGGAACTAAATCATAATTAAGAAAAAATAAGAAATAAAATAAAAACATTTGTAAGAGTGAGTGTAAATGTTGAAGTTGTGTTTTTCAGAACCTGATCGAGGCTAGTGAATACATGTCCAATACATTATCTATCCTTGTCTAAGAGGCTTGACAAATAGGTCATATTATCGACTATCTCTGGACATACATGCGTAAGCATACTCACTCACTGACACGCACGCACGCACGCGTTGGGATGCCGCTGCAGCTCCCCTTGTGCGGCTTTCATCTGCCACGCCCAGCCGAAGCCACTACATCACCTCCATCCATAAAGAAACAGACACTCCCAGATCAAAAGGTCTAATCCACCCATACAACTGTGCTAATGGACAGGATTAAGATCAGCTGCACTGACAACTCACTTACAGCGTTGGGCCATTCTATGGCTGGGAACAACACAGGCCAGGAGTATACAATTTGTCAGAGAGTACTGTATTCATTATTTGAGCATAGTAAACTCCTCACTGTTAATTTAACTACTGTGTACAAATGTAACTAAATAAACCCTTTTGGTTTGTGTGGGAAGCACAGGGAAGGTTTGAATTATCTTCAACTCAAAACGGATGTGTACACTTTTGAGCGAGTCTCAACTCATTAAAAAACAAATATTTACAAATCATATTCAAATGTCGGGGCATTTTAAATCTTCATAAAGATATGGGAATCCTGTCTCAAAGTAAATAGCTTTTAGAAGACATCAGGAGATATAGTACATGCATGAATCATGAACTCACTATAACTTCACTAATATTCCCTAATTAAATAGGCACTAACCTAGAGGGTAGAACTTGGGGAAAGGCCAAATTGGTCTTCCAAGGCTATGGTAATATGGTCTAGCTGCAGCTTATGTGCTGCAAGGCATGGCATTAGATGATGTAATAATATCCACATGCATGCTGTACTGTGTGGTACAGTATTGTTTTGTGCACTGTCCAGATACTTTTGTGTGTGTGTATGTGTGTGTGTGTGTGTGTGTGTGTGTGTGTGTGTGTGTGTGTGTGTGTGTGTGTGTGTGTGTGTGTGTGTGTGTAAAACTATCTCACTGTCTCTTGAGATATTATTTTATTTGAAAGAAGAGAATAATTTCGCCAGTTGTAGTTTGTCAGGCTATCTTGTGAGGGAAGGGGGAGAAAAAAAGTAGTCTATGACTTCCAATAACCTGGCAACAGAATTATGGAGGCATTATCTGGAGGCATGCAAGGATTTGTCTATGGATACAGTTGTAAAGGTGATAAAGCTGTGTTGGAGATAACAAATATCATTTGATGTGTTCCTTAGTTTCATTTTTTTGTTTCAAACACCATACAATAAAACATCACAATAAAACAATAAAAGTAAAGATACAAAATATCTTAAAAATATATGTCAATAGACAATAGGTAAGTGTGTTCGAAAAGGAGCAGGTAGAAGCGGATAGAAGCAGGTAGAAGCGGATGCTTATAAATAAAAAGTTGATATGAGCATGTCTAGACAGACTTTCAAGTTGTCCAACATGAGTCATGAGGTTTGTCCTGAAGTTTTGATACACATTACACACAGATAAAGAGACGGATAAATCGACTACAGATGCGTTCACAGCCAATAACAGGGATCTCAGTTGTGTCCAAATGATTACACAGAAAACCTCGTTATTGGTGCTTTAGTATAACCGCTATATAGTTTGTTGTACACATTGTAAATGGCCAAAATAGTTGATCTACATACTTTGTTTGCTGAATGTTAATTTATTTTTGCAGAATATTCATCCAGTTCTCTAGCCTTATGATATGCCCAGAATATGGATGCTAAGGTGCATGTGGTTAAGCTAGGGCTGGAACACTGAGTTTCAAAACATAGTGGCCAGATGTGAAGTCTCTGAGCATAATCTCAGTTAATGGTGATGCCACTTTGTTTCCGACACCGTTAAGACAACATGGGGAGATACAAAATTTGTTCTGGGTTGAAAGTGTTAGTTAAGTAGGGATGGACAAGAGCTCTCAACAACTTTCTTTGGTGTATGTGGAATGTGGATCCACATGCCATACCTTTGTAAACTCGACTGGCTTTTAGAGGTAAGCGGTTTTATTGCCAGGGATTTGCTGGTGCAGCAGCAGAAGTAACTATGCAGGACAGGCACTCCCAGACAGGGTATTGACATTGTATACTAATCTCTATAAAGCTTATCTTACTGGCACTACTGGCGAATCCTGCAAATCACAGCCCTGAATTACATCTATATTGCAATATGAATCCTCAAGAACTACAGTCTGGACACAAGCCCAGAGAGAGCTGGGGAAATTCAATTTCAGTACACTCAAGTCAGGAATCAGGACTAGTAAAAAGGAGGTTTAAGAAAGATTAACGAGGCAAAATTGTGGCACTGGATAACCATAATGATTGACTTATGGTGGCTGCTTGTGACTGAAGCATCTCCAAGCTTGAGAAAGCCATACTAGGGCACTGGTACCAATCATCAACCCCCTAGTCCCCCATTTCTACACCCACCACTCCAGGGACAGAAAATGTTTCCTGTCGTCCATCAGGGAACGCACACTGCACCACGATTAATTCCTGTTCTTGTTATCTGTTGAACTGTGTATAAAATATACATATATTCTTTGTCAAAAGCGGGGCATCAACTTTCTGGCATTAAACATATTAGAGCGGTGCCCATTGGGCACTGGCCTATTTGGAATGATGCAAAATGGAAATGAATGCCCCACCCAGTTATTATGTCTGTCCCACTTTTATGCCCATATGGAGTTCTTTGTCAGGCATGCCCAAATATGGAGTCTATGCAGATGTCAGAACAACATTGTGATGTCAGAACAAGCATTGTGATGTCAGAACAGGCCAGCTCCATATATGGAGATATAGGGGTGATCAGGTCCACATCCCAGGCAGAGGCTTTCGTGCTGGTTCTGGACAACTGGCTATTCAACGGACTCGACACCGGGCACTGCACTCCCTGTGGTGGTGTGGAACATGTGTGTCAAATTTGAAGTCGGTGGGGCGAACAGTTCTTGAGTTATGTGGATTACAGACGTACGTACACACACACACACGTGCTGCTTTTATAGATAAGATGAATATTACAAAAAGGGTGGCTTTTGTTTCTCCATCTTCTGTATCCCAGCAATCCTGAGACACGATGGCTCATGTTTGCATTGTCAGCAATCACAGCGTAACCACAGAGACTAGAAAGACAGGGTATCATGTAAACAGAACATGAGCACTGTGAGCAGCAGTCTACTTCAGGGGACCAATGAGCAGTACTATACATATACAGAATTCTCGCATGCACGCACACACACCATTTTTAAAAGGAATTTTTAGTTTTTAACTCATGTCATCGCCACACAAATAATACAAACTATGAAAAACGACGACATCAAATAATCAAATGAAATAGTATGGTTTATTATTTTTTAACTTACATTTTTATCCCACGATTTTGCAACCCAGTTTTCTTTTCACCCAGTGCCAATTATCTAATGTAATCCTGGGCGCTACACTCCCTCTGCCAACCTGGGGGGGCAGCGGACTGACCTCATGCCTCCTTCTATGCATGAGGAGTCCAAGCTGCTTCTTTTCACCTGACAGAGGGGAATTTCCCCGGCCGGACGTAGCGCGTGGAATCAGGATCAGGCGCCCCGGCTGGCCAGGGGGAGGTAGTTTTAGAGACCAGGATTACGGCATGTTTTTGTGAGGGTATCTACCCTAGGGGACACGGGGAGAACATGCAAACTCCACACAGAAAGGCCCTATCGCCAACCCCCGCCTCGGGTATGGGCACTGATGACGCGGAGGAGGGAACACGCCGCCAGTGCCCACAGTGTCCCCAGCGGGAATCGAACCCAGGACCTTCTAGCTGTGAGGCGACAGCACTACCAACTAATAGTGTGGTTTATAGAACTTTTTTTGTTTCCTACTAAATCACAACCATACGTCCACTATCAATGAGTTGGCTGGCGTTTGGAAGTGCAGCGGCAGCCCGAGTTGAACGCGGAAGGGTTGGATGCATTGCATATAGAGCATTGCCTAAGCTACGGGGGGAGTTTCCCCGGTGGGACATAGCACATGGAACAAATACGTTATTCCAACCAGTTCCTTGCTCCTCCATCAGGTGCCCTGGCTGACCAGGGGGATCCTAGTCTCTCAGTATAGAGACTAGGATTACTACATGTGGAGAACATGCAAACTCCACACAGAATGGCCCTTTCACCAACCTCACCTACGGTATGGGCGCTAATGGCATGGAGTGGAGAACATTGGGGAACCCGGGACCTTCTAGCTGTGAGGCGACAGCACTACCGACTGCACCACCGTGCTACCAGTTTTATTTGATTAGGACAGTGATCGCGATCAGAGAGACAGGAATGGTGGGACAAAGTAGTAATAGAATAGAATAAATAACATGCATTAAAATATATTTGGGTGGTTTGAAACCAGGATCAGTTGCAGAAAAGTGTAGTCAGTCTGGCTCAGACATTGTTATATTATTATTATAGAGAAAAAAAAAGTGCGACAGAATCGGTGACAGGAGATAGCAGGGTGAGGCAGTTGGGTGGTCACTGGTCGGTCTACATTTCAAAGCCACTGACAGTGGCTAAATTGATGGTTTGAATCCAATGCATTAAGGTGAACCCTCAGGGAATGTGTTTGGTATTCTAGGCCTTCCAAGAGTCCTTGGACCATACCATGTCAGGAATGCTGTCAGCAACTCAGCATAGCTTAATATTTTCTTTTCCTTTTATGTTCCCTGGAAGGCCCAAGAAATCTCATTCAGGTTTC
Organism: Protomyctophum parallelum; assembly: GCF_964188405.1. NCBI lineage: Eukaryota > Metazoa > Chordata > Actinopteri > Myctophiformes > Myctophidae > Protomyctophum > Protomyctophum parallelum. The sequence goes on along the minus strand of NC_139702.1, from coordinate 47,524,680 downwards.
TGCAATGCTTGAATCTACATGCTCTCATGTCACGCACAGCGACCAACATTGTCATGGTTCATTCTGGGCCATTTTAGGTTCACTTTGCAAGAACCCCATGACATCCCAGAGGGAAATAAGAGTTTGGTATGCAAGGTCCCTCTGGGGTTATAAACCAAAAATGCATCAAACTATCCTTGCAGGAATTGAACCAGATAAAACCCTCAGAATCTTCACTTAATTTGACGTTAAGGTATTGTGTTTTCATGACAATAATAATAGTCAATAGCTGAATTCTGGCCTAACAGGCCTGACAGGCTATTACATAAACAGCCAGTGCACAGTCTGTAGCTTACAGGTCAGGCACAGTGTTCATCATGACCTCAATTTCTAACATAAACTCAAACAAACAAAGGAAAGAAAAGAAAAGCTTAAGAAAGGCTGGTGAAACCTGAGGTACCATTTCATGTTGATATTGCTGCATCAATTACAGGTCCGGTAATGGATTTTATATTAAAGGCATTCTCCTAGATATACAAGTACACAAATACATTGCAAACGAGTTCTATACAAACGACAAAAACCTAAGAGGCAGAGACAAGGACAGAACAGGTGTCTGTACACCCGAACACCAACTTTGAAATTGGGTTTCAAATTACGCGATATGATTTGTCAACACTAAAATCTGACCTCACTTGTTGCTTCACCTTGTAAACATTTGCAATATTAAAGCTGTGCCCATCAGTAAACTGCATTACCGTATGCTTTTTTTATGTGACATCTCATAGGCAAGAAGACAAAACAGCAGAGGAAAGACAGTTCTATGCCACTGCTATCAATACTATTATTAGTTTCATGATATGATCTTGCTTATACCATCCATTCTTCATTCTTCCATGTTCTTCATTGTCGATAACTACTTTATAGAAACCTCTTGCTAGTTTGAAGGTGTTACATCATGAGCTTGTTGTATTTTAACATGTTGATGTTCTGCTTTTTGATCCAATTAATTATATAATTAATAATTAGTATTCAATTAATCACTTAACTGCACCAAGATTTCACATGGGTTACCTCTGTCCCAAATACAATTCACACTGAATGCCTTTAATGACAGATGTGAATTGTGCTAATGGAAGGTAGACAGGCCAACCAGATCCAGAAATAATAATAAACGGTTAAGCAACAAGAGCAATTTACTATAGGCGGGAGCGTATGACATTAACAGAGTTTACCTTTCCATAGACTGTTATGTCAACAGTGTCATTGTTGAGATACCACCATAGTGGATATGCAGCAGGATGCGGTGAGTGCTGTCCAAACACCAAACACCACCGTCATCCTAGACCACATGTGCATCAGTAATAGTGGTTGGCATGGGATAATAAATCAATAAATCAGTTTATTGACTTGGCGCTTCTTGCATGTTCTCAATGAAAGAGTCTGTAATAGCATGGCCTGCTGCTGTCTGTGAGGATGAGTTCCTAACAACAACCACTAGTCATCATCACAATATTCATAATATGCCACAGGTTCTTCTCCTGCCATATGCCTTTAGTATATCTAAGGTGGTGCTTAATGTTCTGGTTGAGCAATGTCCGCTCCTCACAGCAAAATCTGTGTGTTAACTCTTTAACTCTAGTTATATATGAATACTGGATTCTACCGTGCACTTTCCAGCTCTTGGAGTGTAACCTTCACATAACCCACAGTAATAGTAAGGTCTGTTACAATTCACTTGTCTGTCAGTGAAGGTCCATGTCAACTCTGACTGGAGTCTAGCTCATACAAGCTAGTCTTTTTGTAGTGGCAATGTCTTCTGAAGTGATTTTATCTTTGCATATGACATTCACAAAGAGCAAGAGATTGGGGAAAGTGAGAGAGATTACTAAGAGAGTACTAATTGCCAAAGAAGGAAGAGTTCAAATAACATCCTTTCTACATTCTTCAACTCATATAAATTTTCTCCGGGGCTGTGCACAGTGTGCAGTCCCCTCAGTTTCTTAGATGCTATTACATAAATTGGATGTGTGGCATTGTGTGCATATATACGAGTCGAGAGATGCACTTCAGAAGCCTAGCCTCCCACACTTAAAACCGGGGAGTCCTTTTCAAAGCCAGCAGTTTAATGAATTATATTCCCATTGATTCCTTCTTCATTATATGTGTGTGGAGGCCAGGATAACACTGCATTAAGTGGAGCATTTAAATGAAAATGAATTCCTTCTATCCATCTCATAGAAACATTATTTGGCATGACAAAATCTCTCTTTCTTTTTTTCTTTTTCTAATTTCTTATTATCAAGGATCCTCCGTGTCATGCTTGTTAAAAGAATGTTCTTAATTTGACAACATTGGTTGTTTCATGTTTCAGCCAATATTTGTTGCCTGTCTTGTAGGAGAGACTGGCTTCTTGACAGAGCAAGATGGTTATCATTTATCTATAGATGGATTGGTATTGATATTGGTAAAACAAACTGGTCAGGCTCCTACTTGGCCTCACCCCCCGAACCCACCTCACCCCTGCCCACTTTGACAGGCTGGGATGGCTTAGGGTCGTCGACAGAGTACAGCATCTTGCAATGGGTCTGGTCCACAAGATTCGATACACCACCAAGATACCCATGTACCTGTCTAAATACTTCCTTAATGTAAACGAAGTCCACACCCACAACACCAGAGGGAGTGCAACAAACCATGTACAACCCAGATTCGGCACAAACAAGGGACTAAATTATTTTCGCTCCTATGCCACCAAAATGTGGAACGCCCTACCAACAGTCATTAAGACATGTGAATCCCTTGACTCCTTCAAAACCGCTCTCAAAGGGCACCTACGGATGGCTGCAATTCGAAACTGGCCTCTGTAAAATCTGAATCCCCCCCACCCCCCCCATTGTCCCTCACTGTATATTGTATCTTTTCCCTTTTTTTCCCAAGTCTAATCTCCCTTCCTTACACATGTACCGACTCCCTGAACGATGGGAACTAATTTGAGTCCTGAATGGCCCCACAAGACTGTGCACAAGTGTGCAAGTCCCCTAGGGCAAATATCAAGTAACTAAATGAATGCAAAGCCAGGCAATGTTGAAACAACAAGGTTAGCCTAAAGTATCTCAAAATAACCTGAATTTGGATTGAGGGTCTGTACAGTAGTAGATACTGAGTGACGCGGGAACAGATTGCATGGGTTCACATACAGCGACAGTTTAACAGTGATTTGAGACACCTGCACACACGCTGCATGTCAGAGCCTGGAAATAGGACCCTGCTGTAATAGGTCTGGCCTCAGGGGTTAGAGATAAGATGCAGGTTCAAAACACAGATACCATTGAGGTAAGGTAGATGCTGATAGGCTTGTCCCTCTTTCAAACTTTGACTTCGCACCAGGCTGAAATCATATTACTATCGTTCCCCGTTAGGCTGGATTAGGGATTCTGACTGGCCTATAAATTCAAGATCAAGACACGATAATATAAAAATGTAGTCCAAGACGTGTCAATCTGATCAAAGTGTCCAACAATAGTTCTATGGACATAAACTACACCTAAGATGAGATAAGATACTGTATAATTGCCACAGCAGTGAATGACACACTATTTCTAGAAAAGCAGACACTTACAGTATAGGCTTGAAAGTTAAATGTCACTCTAGTTAGGGAAAGGCCACTGTCTAGTTTATCACCTTTCTCTTTTCATTCAGGGCTTGACAGTCAGAGACTGTTGCTGTGACCCTCACTTCCAACAACCTTGGTTTAATAATTGATGGACAGACAGGTATTTTTCAGTAGAAACTGTTTCCTTCGATAGAAAGGCTATTACTTCTCAGTTCTCACCTTTGTCCCAAAAAGGTGGATTTATTAGCATATCCATCCACATATCCATTGTGGAAAAGGTGGGTACAGTCAAGCCTCTGAATATGCGCTACATCTCAGAAAAATGTAAATAATACACTTGTGCACCACTTGTGCGTGGCAGTCCAATTCACATTCACTCTCTTTTTCTCTCTCCAACAATGCGACCTTTACCACAACCTTACATTTCAGCCAAAAACATGCAGTCACTTAATAATTGAATACAAGGAAGAATTTCAATGTGTTCCAGTGTGTATAAGTATAACATATGGTTTTCATCTGCAAAAAAAAACATATCCAAGGGAAACATCTCTTTGACATCATCTGCACAGCTACCTGAGCACTCTGAGCCAAAATGTAAAAGCTGGCAAGCACAACAGTTTCCACATTAGATGGAGACTTATGCAGTTGTGACGTAGGAGTGGGTTGACAAAAGACAATTGTCTTTTGTCCATGTTGTTAGCAATAGCAGGCTGAGTTGGTAAGAGCTTTATGTCCGACTCCAGTTGCATGCCCTCTTCCCCTTTCCTTCTCTACTACTTTGTTTTCAGCTCTATGTGCCATAAATATACTGCAATGCAATATCTCTGCAGGGTATTCAGCAGCAACTCCCCTATTTGACTATACGTTTATGGCCAACATGTGGACTACCTTGATTTTAGGCTATCTCGCTTGGCAATCAGAGGCTTTTCCGCTTTTATAACAGACAAACTGAATCATAATCACAGACAACCAAATGCCATACATTTCCTCCTGTACGTGCGTGGGCTGTTTAAACAACAAGCTTGCTATCCTGAGAAGCACAGAGAGAAAGACAGGCTAAAAGAGAGAAGGACAGTAGCCAAGAATGAATGAATGAAAGAATGGAAGCATTTCTGTTTGATATCCTGGTATACACAACAGTATTTCTGTTTATTAAAGAGGTGTAGAGACATGTGTGGCTGAACATGCTCTAGTATAGCAATGATTACTATCAGCATATACTGTAGCACTGAAACCCTTTAACTATTTTGTTAATTTTGTTTTAACAAAATGTAGACACACACACACACACACACACACACACACACACACACACACACACACACACACACACACACACACACAGTGAGTGCAACCATGTCTCTGGATGTCCTTTACCTTGGCACTGGAATCCTTGTTTTCCAAATCCCCTGTGAAAACAGAGCAGAATCAAAATAAAGGGTTCAAAAGGGAGCTACAGTGTGTTTTATGTTTCTTTGATGATTTTACAATAATGACTTACATACTGTGTGTGTGTGTGTGTGTGGGGGGGGGGGGGGTTACATAACATTTTACAATTGCCTCTAACTAGTGCAGTATCTACAGTAGCTGGGTGAAATTCAAAAGCAGGACAGGAGGGAAGTGGTTAAAATGAACACAGGTGCAGTGTGCACCAGTGTGCAATCAACTTCTAATTTAGCTTCAAACTACTTTATGGATCCCACTAGGGACACTTACATTCGAGCAGCTTGAAACACAGCAACACACACATTAACTGAAGTATAATAGGGTGAGGTGAAAGAAAAATCAAGGATCGTTATAATAGAATCTATCAAGGAACAAAACAAAAATGTTAAGTTGGAAGTTTGTACATATCGTATATTAAATTACAGTAGGCTATGTGTGCCAATGAATGTCGCCCCACACACTCCCACCCACCCACCCACACACACACACACACACACACACACACACACACACACACAGGAGTGGCATTATCTTGGCCTGCAGAATTATTAAGACTGTAAACCAATTAGAACACACCCCCTTCCTTCCACAGCGGGGGTTGTAAACATGGGTGCGTCCCTTCCTCCCTTTCAAACGAAACCATGTAGCCTTAGCTATTAATTCCAATAGAATATGCAGTTCTCTCTCTCATTTTTTAAGGGATTTGGCCTGCTGCAACAATGGGCAGTGCCTTAAGTTTGTTATCAAGTAAAGCATACGTAGGTTACTGTTTAATATTCACACAACATGATCGGAGAGGACGAGCTAGGTTACGACGAAGTTGTCCTTCAGTCATTCAAGAAGACCAATTCAGGATTTAAAGCCTGGCTGCAACAGTTGTCTTGTCTCATCTGGTATGCAGATTTTATCGCTCACTCATCACGTTTGTGACAAGTGACAACATAAGAACTTCGCTATTTGGATGGATAATTCGCTTTAGTGTTCCAACATGTTTGGGGGAGTTATAGTAGCAGTTGTTACATAATCGTGCACACACAGACAGTCAGCAGCTATAGTATTCAACAGGCAGTTTAGACAGTAGTAGAGCCTTTATACTCCGTAGTAGGGCGGTGTCGCTCGCCAAAAAAACAACTCAAGCCTAAACATGCTTGAAGATTAGTTATTTTTGGCAAACGTCGCACGACTCGCACGGTGGAAGTATGAATTGAATTCCAATGCGCTTACCAGATGAAGTCTTTGCAGTGGCTGCAGAAAGTCGGCTGCTTGAAGAACCTCGCTATAAATTTATGGTCCTTGACTTCGTGGACGTTCTTTTGCTTAAAACCACCTTTGCGGGCGAACTTGTTCTGCCTCTCCGGGTCCGACTCATCTGAGCTTCTATCAGCCATGGCTTAAAAACAAACAAAAACAACAACAAACAAATAAACAAGCAAGCAAACAAACAAACAGAAACAAGCGTTATTATTGTTCTCTTTTCGTTCCGTATTTAAATCCAACGGGCACCTTTTTCTTTTAGAAGCGCAGCCTTGCTGTGTTCAACTAGTTGAAGGAGTAGAGTAGTGGATCTTGACTTGGCTGTAAAGTGGAGACAGAGTGTGTGGTATATCTATCCAGGCTGTCTGCTCCAGTACTTTCAGTGACAGCTTTGCTTCCTCCTTCTCTCACTCTGCAGGGTGATGTCAGATCCACAGTGGGAGGCTGGGTTGGGAGGGTAGGGCCCCTGGTAGTACAACTGCAGAGGGCTGGACTGGTCACGGCGGAGGAATTTGGGATGAGAACGCCATCATGTGGATACACTGCGCACCTGCAACTACATTTGGGCTTTAAAAGGAAACACTAAAAGATAAGGGACTTTTCATAATACAATGCTCATAAAATGAAAATGGTTTATTTTCTTTAGAAAATAAGTTTATGAAGTCGATAATGTAATAAACTTAAGTATTTAATACAACCTTGAACAATTCATATTTTTGCCAATAATGTATTTTTTATAACATTATAGGACAGTTTAGGACATATTAGTATATTTGTGAAATAAGGGGGGGGGGGGGGAAGGGGGGCTATGGGTGGTGCTCATAAGGTGCTAGAGGAATGGCTATGGGGCCACCAAAATCATTAGGGGTTGTTCTCCAGGCAGATGTAAAGCATGATACCTTTGAAGCTCAGAGAGAGGGTAAAGAGGTCGTCTGGGAATTGGATGTTCACATTTTTTTTTATGAAGAGATTTGGTGTGCATTTGTAGGCCTACAATGCATGATTGCATACAAACATTTTGCCAACCATAATACCCACAGCCTGTTTTGCTGAATAATAAGTTATTAACCTAAAACAATTTTATAACACTTTTCTATTTTAATATTTCCTCAGATGTCATGCAACCTTTGCTGGTGAAGTTAAATCATTTTGATATTGCCCTGCCAATAAGAATAATTTGGGAAAATCTTTCATTTTCATAGCATCTTTGTATTGATAGTCATCTGGGTACCGTCGCCTATAGCCATAATCCATCTCGCCCTTGTTTTTTCCGCCGACCTCACGCCGACCATTCGGTGCGGCGATTCTTGTATTCTTTATTTTGTTTTACTGAGAATAAGGTTAGAAATAAATGTAGGGTTAGGCATAGTTTTACTGGGATAAAGTTTAGAAATATGATTAGGATTTGGCACGGTTTTACTGAGGTTAAGGTTAGGAATAAGTTTAGGTTGAACCGTTTAAAGGGGAATTTCTCCCTAAACCTTTTTTTACAAAAGTAAGTTGATAATTATGTGTAGCCTATTGACCAAAGCTGGAGCTGCTGCTGGAGGGGTCTAACGCTAGAACTCCTATTCAATCGAACAATTGGTTTTAGTTTTTAGTTTACATCTGTTCTAGGTGATGTGACAGCAACACTCCATGCATTGTTGACACTGCACTCTTCCTGGTCTATGTGAGCTGACGTTAGACCCCTCCAGGAGCAGCTCCAGCTCCTTCTGCTGCTTCAGCTCCCCTATATCTTTATTTAAAAAATATATATATATATTTTTGGTCAATATAAATAATTTCTCAACCTGAGGGGGGGGGGGGTCATGGTTGAGAAGCACTGGTTTACGATACAATACTAATATCACTGTGTAGATAACTAGATATTATTTTTTCCTGCAATGTCCCGCCCCATATTTGAATACTGGGCCCTTGTTGGTTATAATCTGGTTCCAGACGAATCTGGTTGGCTCGTCACCATTTCGGCCGTAAAGTCCTCCCACAATTGAGAGAAGCCAGACTTAATCTTCCTGGGGCAATATGCGTTGCAAAGGCAGATGAAGGCTGGCTACGTGAGGCTAGGTTTACCATGCCAAATATTCCTAAAGAAACTCACAAAATTGCATTCCAACCTCTCCTCTACTCTGAGACTGGCATGTAGCCCCCAGCCAAGACCCAGCCCACAACAGCCCTGCTTTATCGGGCTCAGTATTTAGGGCAGTGGTAGGGCAGCGGTGGCCGAACGGTTTGCGGAGCGGTCTTGATATCGGAAGGTCGTTAGTTCGTATCCCCGGACCGGCACGTTAAAATTACCACCGCTGAAGTGCCCTTGAGCAAGGCATTGAACCCCTACCATGAAATGTTCTATGAGCAGGGCCTGGCTGTAAACAAGTTCTTGAGCTTAGTCCAGTTATCCTGGGTAAATATAGTAACTTTGCTTTGCTTTGCTTTGGCACGATAGGTTGCGCGTTGGTCTGGCGAGTCGGAGCTCCAGGTTCAATCCCCGCTTCCGCGCAATGCTACACATCTCATCTCATGATGAAGTGTCACACAAAAGTAGCTAAAATAGCCAATCTACAATGCATCGTGATCTGCCATTTTTGCTACTGCTACTTAACCAATGGAAAGTATTAACAAGAGCTTGTGTTAATTAATTAATAATCGGATCTATTGGAACACATAGATCCAATTTCCCGAAAAGTAACAGTTTTGGAAAATCACGGGTTCCACCTGGATGACAGTGAAAACTTGTTAGTTTGGTGTGTAGATATATCAGTACTGTACTTCTGTACTTTGGGACGGTTTAGTAAATTGAGCACACACACACACACACACACACACACACACACACACACACACACACACACACACACACACACACACACAGTTTTAGACACAGATTACTTAAAAAAGCCTTTAATCTACAGTAGAGGCCATTTCATCCCAGTAATGTAGTTCACCTTCAATGAGGCTGTGCTACCCCTTTTGTATTTTAATCAGCAAATTACGTGTAACCTAGTTACAGTGGTCTGCATAATCCCAATGCTTGATGTGTTTGTAAAACATCAGTCTCTCATCCCCTGTTTGTCTGTGTACATTCAGCATTTGTGTCAGCTGTGTACAAAACCAAAGTTAAACTCTGAGCAAATATTATGCATTAGTACTGACCTTTGGATTCAAACAATCAGTGCCTATTCTGGCTTAAATTGGAGCTTGAGCAGAACATCATGCACTCTTATGTAACTTCCACCTAGAGTGTGCAGTTTGGAGATCTCGCCCCAAAGATGACTCCAACACTGGCTTTGCTGTTCCTCTGCCAAGTTGCTTTATACACAACTGTAACATCTAAGAAAGGTAATGAGAAATCTCTTCGAAATGCTTAATTGTGTTTTGGAATAGAGACTGGAATCAATGCAATTAATATGAGTAGTTATTTATTTCTTCTTTTTTTTCCATTACTGTGCTCACACACACACACACACACACACACACACACACACACACACACACACACACACGCCAATAGATGGAGAACAATTTGGCTCTAGAGCCACACTGTCAAAATAATAATAATTTCTAAGAAACTATAGGTCTGTCTGTTTAAGCAGTAGCCTAATACAAAATTGGGAGAAAGAGGGTAGGCTATGTTAAATCAACACACTTTCCATTATGTCTGCAACTTCTTCTCCACAAGCGAGAGTACAAAATTGGTGCAGAATGTGGCGTCACCAAGACAAAACATTTGTGGCCTAAATGAAACATTTACAGATCGTTTGTTTTTATTTTCATTAGCAACTAACCTGGTGTTCCTATTTTGGCCACATCATAATAGGCAAATTTCCAAAATGTTTCCAAAAAAGATATAAAATTTTTTGAGAAAATGTTAAAACTTTTTTAGATCAGGAATTAGAAGGTGTTTTTAGAATCAGCAGTAGTCCTAAATGGGTTAAGTACTGAAAATAGCTGATCTACAATCTCATATACTCGTATGGCAATGCATTGTAAGTGTGCAGATCTTGTTGTTGTACAGTTAGTATAATACAGTGTATGGCTTCTTAAGTGACTAAAGGTTCTACATGTTTTTTCTGTTTCCCTCAGTGTGCGGCCGCCCGCCCATCAGTGATGGCATTGATGAGTCAACGCTAAAACGTGTGTATGAGGTGGCCGAGGAGGTGACCCTTAAGTGTGAACCGGGGTACACACCTTCCACAGCATCCCCTCGGAGGATGTCTTGCACTGCCACAGGAGAGTGGACGCCGTCAGACATAACATGTGCCCGTGAGTGACTCTTACAACCTAATTGCATGTTTTCAGCATCAAGTCAGCTATTAAACACAATTTATGTGTTGGACATAACCAGTAAGACGCCCTGAGGGCGAGGAGCGACCTCGCCCCTGCACGCATCCGCCTGGGTGACGGCAGACTGCTGGGCGAGCGCTGGCGCTTTGTCATGAGGGGGTCGGATCAATATATGGAATGAATTTTGTATTGGCCGTATATGGAGTGTGTCTTGAGTGTACAGGGTTTGATGAGGTCAGAACAACATAATTATGGAATGTCAGAACAGGTCAGCTCTACGTATATATGGAGATCTAAGGGTGGCAGCGGGGGAAGTGTCTTGAGTGTATAGGGTTTGATGAGGTCTGGCCATATATGGAATGTGAGTGTGCAGGGTTTGATGAGGTCAGATCAACATATGGAATGTCAGAACAGGTCAGCTCCATATTTGGAGATCTAAGGGTGGCAGTGGGGGCAGTGTCTTGAGTGTACAGGGTTTGAAGAGGGCCCAGGTAGGACCGGGCTTTAATTTCCGGGCCTGTTGAGAACCGGGCACGGCTGCACGAATAACTTTGGGGCAGGTCGGTCTAGAGTTTGAATGGACAGGCATCAGTCAAAAGGGAGACATCGAAGAGGAAGGACGGGTGGAGAAGGATCAACATATGGAATGTCAGGCCAGCTCCATATACTGTATCTAAGGGTTTGAGGTTGCTGGCCGGAGATGCTGGCCGGCTCCATATATGCAGATCTAGGTGATGATCCAGTCTTCTCCATGTATGGCTATCCAGGGTTTGATGCGGTCAGTGTCGTGATCTTCATAATGTATATGGAGACGGTCATATATGGAGCGTGTCACGAGGCATGACAGACTGACAGCCATATATGGTGGCCTGACGTGTCACGACTCGAGGCGTGAGGGACTGACAGCCATATATGGTGGAATGACTGACAGACTGACAGCTTAGTCATAGTCATCTGCGACGGGCTCCGTAATACGTAATTAAATATTTAAATACACAAATAATATATGAAACTCCACATTAATACAATGTGATTATAAATACACATGGTTATATAATTAAAAAAAATGTCTTCAACTGAATACTAGATGACGAATTCCCTGGTTAAGTAATCGTTAAATAAAGGTTTTATTGAGTGGACTGTTCTTTAAGCCCATACTGCACCAATGATTCGTCACGCAACTACTTGCAACCATCCCCAATGGCTGTTGCAAGGAGTTGCATTTGTGTGGTTGACCTTAAAACTGTTTTGTTGCAAGGAGTTGCGACTAGTTGCGATTATTTGCAACAAGTTGCAACTGGTGGTTTGGGCTTTAATACATTGTCGTAACCATCATCTTTCTGGTAGCCAAGGTGTGCTCAATCCCCAAGCCGCTACAGCCCTTGGCAATGGGGAGGAAAGAGGTTCCCTTTAAGACTGTGCTCAACTACACTTGTGACGACGGGTAAGCTCACTTCATGGTTCAAGCCTTTACTATATGTGAGTGGACCCCCAGGGACCCCCAGGTCTTCTTGTGGGAGTTCCATATGGGGACCTCAGTAAATGATTGAAAGTTAGGAACCCAATGGACACTGAAGACTGAATTATAACTATGGTAGTAGTATACAGAACTCTCTGAGTTATAGATTATCTGTTGAACATTGTTTGTCTATAATAGCAGGCCCTACATTTGGATGGCAGGTTTAAAGTGGCTAACCTACTTTATTGAATCAGCCAATCCAGTTAGCCTGTGACAGTGGTTTGGTTTTTATTTATTTAGACCAAAACGCATTTATTCCCTTCAGGTATGTCATGGAAGGAGCCAATGAAAGCAGTTGCCTACATGATAGTACTTGGAGTCACCCACCACCCCTTTGCAGAGGTATTGAACAAAAATACTTTGTTTTTAAATACTTTAGTTTTCAGTTACTCTTTGCCCCAGGTTTGATTATCTTCTAGTCATAAATACAATTTCAGATTGGGGTTTGAGAACAAAGTCAGTAAGAATAGGTGTGAAGCAAATTGTCAAATAATCTAAGAAAGATCCAAGAATTGTGAAAACATCTGATCTACAAGATAACAACGCCTCACATTGCGAGGCGTTGTGAGCTTGTCGATCTGCTATTATAACAATATTTATATGTGGAACCGAGTCAAACAAAATTGAATGCCTCAGTTCCAAGTGCTTGTCAGGGTGTGATGGGGTCCCCAGTTTAAATACTGTATGTACATTTTGGGGGTCACAGCCTGAAAAGGTTGAGAATGACAATAGAGCATGACTTCCCCTGGGGGGATACAGTATAAATACAAGCATGATATATTTTGTTTAAATATTGTAGAAATAACATGTTGCTTTATTCCTGCATCAGGATAGGTTCCCCAGTTTAAATTCAGATTAACCTGTTGTTCCCCCATGCAGCTGTGAACTGTCCTCTGCCTAAACCACCAAGAGATGGCAGAATCATCCATGACAAGAGAGTTGTTGGAACCAACACCATCTATGGGCAAGGCTGGACATATGAGTGCAACTCACCCAAAGCACCAAGCTTCGAGAGGGGTTTCTGCATGGCTGATGGAAATGCCACTGAGCCACCAGTATGTCGTGGTAGGTAGCCAATATAAAAACATTTCTGTCATTCGTTATTTTTCACTTGTTGATACATTCCTAAGAGTGGCATTCAGAAATGCCTCAAGCCCTCAACTCAATTTCCCCACACAGATGTGAGCTGCTCAATCCCCAGAGCCATGCCAAATGGCTTTATCACCTTCGCTGTGATGCGGGAACATGGCTATAAGGAGAAGGTCAAGTTCGCCTGCAATGAGCACTATGTTCTGGAAGGAGATGCTGAGATACAGTGCCAGAACTCAGGGAACTGGTCCAACCAACCAATTTGTAGGGGTGAGTCGAGGGACAATCAGCAATCACATTACACTATAGTGCCCATACAAAGCCAAATGTGCAATAACTACAAAAATAAAGTAACCGATAAATGGGTTTAAAAATGTTTCAACTGTTCAGCCTGCGGCCAATGAGGAATCGACAAAAGTGATATTATGTAATTGTTCTTGAGGTAATTGCTTATCCGTCAAAATCACGAGGGCTCATTTGGACCTTATCTGCCTTGGGCAATTTGTATTGCAAAGGCAGATAAGTCTGGTTACGCGAGGCTACATTTGACCCGTGGGATACACAAATAAGTTGGTGTGTCCAAAAACGTAGTTACTGCACTTTGGCTTTGTAGGGCAGTATAATAATCAAAGCTTTTAACCAAATAAATTAGGCTTATATGATTTACAGTGAGATGTAGTTTTGCAAGGTAATATTGTGACAATATAAACGCAAATAACAAGTTTAGCAGCTATTATTGCTATTATTACTTATTTGGTGTAGCAGAAAGAGAGTGCTTTGTTATGATAACTAAGCAAGTTAAATCTCAAACTGAATTACGCATATATTCAACTTGGGGGAACTTGAGGAAGTTGATGTAGTCAAGTTATGTTTGTCTTATACTCTATAGTGGCTGAATTCATGAAAAAAAGAAAAGAAAATCTCATCTCAGCCATTTCCCCCACAGCCCCCTGTGCAGTCGGTATTAAAAGAGGACGCATCTTCTACAATGGCAAGAAGCTCTGGATTGCGGATCTGAAACCAAACCGAGTCCTTCATAAGGAGCCTGTTGTCTTCTACTGTCTGAACAGAAGCGAGAAATGCGGCTACCCCGTGGCCAGCGTCTGCAACGATGGAACGCTCCCCATCCCAGAGTGCTTTGAAGGTGAGCCTCTGTTCACATCATCCAAAGTAACCCCTTTGTAGTCCCACAGGGGGTGATTTGGATTGCAGGATTTATGGTAGTAAACATTTTGAAATAATATGTGGTGGACTGGACAATTCCCCCCAAATACTCAGCACTGATGTTTGGTTTAGAGATGTCCTTTGAGAAACCTCACACTGACTACTGCCACCGTATTATTAGGCTATACACGTCAAGATGTTTCTTAATGCATTTGTTTCCTTCCAGAACCAGGCAAGACGGTGTATAACCTAAGGGCGAAAACGCTTCCATCAGAGATCAGAATGTGTGCCGCACCTCCTGAAGGCCCCACTAGCGCAGTAGCACCTGCATAATGTCACATATTAACGTTTCGCAGCCGAAGTAGTAGGTAGACTGGAACATGAATACTGCCTTAATAAAACCAACATAAAAACAAAACAAGATGTGTCTCATTAAAAAAGGGTGTTAACATAACGTTTGATGTAGGTGGTATACAATTTGCATAGAGTGATATCTAAAATAACTTTATTTCATCATGTTGACATACTAACCTTATGAGTGTGTGTGTGTGTGTGTGTGTGTGTGTGTGTGTGTGTGTGTGTGTGTGTGTGTGTGTGTGTGTGTGTGTGTGTGTGTGCGTGCGTGCGTGCGTGCGTGCGTGCGTGCGTGCGTGCGTGAGCATGAGTGTGAGAGAGTTATAGACCTGTAAGGGTCAATTTGAGAACCACTGATTTAAAGCAGAAATAACATGCATTTTAAAACTGTGTGTCTATGTTCCTCAAACTTATTTCTAATGGTTTGAGCCTAAATCACCACTCTGATATAACCAGTCATTTCTTTTGGACTTTGAAGCAGTTTTAGCTGCAGTACCACAATGTCCTGAGGTAGTGGGGGAGCTGATATGAAAATTATTTAATATTTGAGTCATTATAATATTGATGCTAGGTAAAACCAGGCTTGTTTTAATTCCATGCCAGTAGGGTGACACTGATGGCATCATGCATACGACCAAATCAGTTGAGCTGTTCCTGAGAGCAATTTCCATATGATGTGAAAGCCTGATTGTTCAAAATTGTGTATTTGTGGGCATAGAAAACACATGGGGAGCCCAAAAAACACCAACATTGTTGGAAAAGTTTGATTTTATGTTGTAGGTCCTTTAAAAGAGGATGTAGTTCTTCCTCAACAGAGCAATGCTGTTCAACTTGTGAGTTCTGAAGAAGTGTGTTTAGCAGATGTCAGCCCCCTGTCCCCCTTTATTTTGTAACAATTATTGCAGCAAGGGGAAGTTCACTGTTAAACTTTCACTTCCAGTAAATGGTACCATGGTTGCGGACTGCTGG
Source organism: Protomyctophum parallelum (assembly GCF_964188405.1). Taxonomy (NCBI): domain Eukaryota; kingdom Metazoa; phylum Chordata; class Actinopteri; order Myctophiformes; family Myctophidae; genus Protomyctophum; species Protomyctophum parallelum. Next base: position 47,509,006 of record NC_139702.1, on the reverse strand, counting down.
TAAACAGAGAAGTACAAATCAATAGACTGTTACTTGAGCCTACACTTAACGGTTTAATCCAACAGAAACACAAACATCAGGGACAGGGGCAGACAAATAACAAAGGAAGTGAAGCTGAACAGAACTTTTCTGAGCCCCTGATGATGGGACACACGACTGCTTTGCTTCTCTTGTGCCCATTTGCCTTCTTCACTGCTGTGACATCCAAGGGTAATATTATCATTACTGGTATTCGTTGACAAAAAGCAAAGCCTTATGGCAGTTCAACAGATTACATTTGCTTTGCTTTATTGCATTATTGCCTAAGAACTAATTCATGGTCAAAGAGTATTTTAATGTACTATGTTTTTATTATTTTATTATTTTACATCATTATACAGTATCCATAAGCTCTACTATGCATTTTAATTTGATTGAATCCAGTTATCAAGAGAGAGAGAGATCAGAGATTATAGAGACAGAGATATTATTATTTCATAGGAAATAATATATCTAACTAGAAAAGCATGCTCCTCTGAGCACACATCTCCACCAGGCCTGGTTGCCTACCCAAAATCATTCGATGCACGGTCCATATGAGTGTAAGTACATTAGGCCTTATTGTGTGTCTTGGCAGATTGCGGTAGGCCAGTCCTGCCAGACAATGCTATTGCAGAAGGGCTCCAGAGAATCTCCAACCCAGGTGTTGTGATAACCCTGTCCTGTAAACCAGGTTACAGCATCTCCACAAGTTCTCTAACTATTGTTTGTGCCAACACCGGACTATGGACCAAAACTGACCTCAAGTGCGACCGTAGGTCTTCATTTGTTTCCAATAAACCCAAATGATATTGACACTTCATTGGTGGTACAGTTATCATAGCATAATTTGGAGTTACTTACCCTAGTTAAAGGTTTTCACTGCATGAACCATAGCTAGCATCCTGACTCTGGGCATGTCAATGTCATAATGGGCTAACATTTGGCAAGGAATGGGTGGACATTTGTAACAAGTTGTGACCTTGTAGATTAGCTATTTTTGGAGAAGAGATTTGTTGTAGAGGGAAAAAGAGCAGAGGGCAATAGACTCTTATCTATTGTCAATCTATATCTAAATAAAAATATCAATATAATAATAGTCTATATACAGTATATCATAGAACTATGGTATTTTATGTTGCTAAATGTACATGGACTGCATAGTAAACATGTCTTAAATGTCTCTCCTACAGCAGTCAGATGCCCCTATCCACACACAATGTATAATGGAGAGGTTCAGCTTGAAAGTTTCCATCAAACTGAGTATAAGAATATAATCAGCTACACTTGCAATGAGGGGTAAGGAAAGAAGGACAGCTTTAACTCAATCACTGTATGGAATTTCCCAGAGTTAGAGCAAAATATGATCTGCGTGGATGGAGCTACGGTATATGTTTTTATGCTGGGAACATCATTTGTCTATCTTATTTTGTTTAACAGATTACAGTAGAATACATGCGAATATTGAATTGGCTTTAATACCCAAGACCTGTCCATACAGGTACATCTTGCATGGTCACAACAGTTCTGAGTGCCAAGAAGATGGATCATGGAGCACCCCGACACCCCAATGCAAGCGTGTGTATACTCGTATACTGTATGGCACTTTACACTCCAAAGAATGAGTTGACCTTTATTTGTAATTTTTTTAAACTGCTTCACACATTCATCTTAAATGTATTCTTGCATTTTAATTGTCAAGTTATTATTTGTTCAGACGAGTATATATTTTTATTTATTAAACAACAAATTGAAGGAGAAATTGTCTCTAATAATATATAATGCACACTAGATTGTAGTGTCACAGCCGGAACCGGGTACTAAAATAAACATGGGATCTAGGGATGGTGACAGACTGTGCCTGAACCTGTAGTTACACAGCATGTCTGCAGGCCTGAGTGAGTACATCCAAAATAAGCTAAAATATTTCGTTCTCCAACTTGTTTCTCTCAGCTGTGATGTGTGGTCTTGCTCCGATCCCAGAGTTCGGGATAATAGTCTATGATAAGTATGTCAGAGGGAATACCATAGAGTTTGGTCTCGGTGGGACCTACAAGTGCCTGCCTCCATTTGTAGTCACAGGCAACGCAAGAGGACAGTGTACTGCGTCTGGCAGCTGGACCAAGCCCCCTGAATGTCGACGTAAGTAGTAAAAATGGTTGTATATGAGCTAAAATCATTCTATTGAAGCCCCAGTACTGTGCAAAAAGTTTGCCATTATACAAAGAAACCAAGACTATTCAATCATACTGGTTGTCTATCATTCTGGTATGTTGTAAGCATACTTTTGTCATTACTGTGGATATGCTCACAGAAGACATACAAGCCACTGTATTGTATACATTGACAACAATAAATAAAAGTTTGTAAACTTTATTTTGGTTGATTATTTACCAATTAAGTACATAATTTATGCTGACCCCTCCCCGAAAAAGGCCTTACTGTCCTGACCCCTTATCCATAATTGATACATTATGGAGTGTGGATTGGACTGTTATTTGTCTCAACTGCTCAATAACAATTGGTATTGTATTTTATATCATTGAAAAGCCTTAGTAATCACCATAACAGCGAGATTTCATGTTTTCCTGCATCAACTGATTGTTAACGCATCTCTCTCTCTCTGCATGCATGTGTGTGTGTGTGTGTGTGTGTGTGTGTGTGTGTGTGCGCGCGCACGCGCATGCGTGCGTGCGTGCGCGTGTGTGTGTATAATGTATATTCATAACATGTTTCCTTACAGTGGTAACCTGCCCCCCACCGCAGCCAATTAAAAATGGCTACATGTCCAGCAGTGTTCAGAGAGAGTATGACTACAAGGAATCAATCAAATATGGGTGCAACGGAGACTACAGAATTGATGGGCTTATGGAGAGCACATGTCAGGAGACAGGGGAGTGGTCCCAACTACCTTCTTGCAAGGGTAGGAACCGGGCTGTCGTGGGCATGTAGCAATGTAGCATGTCTGATTCATAGTTAGTTGTCTAGTAGCCCCATACCTCAGTCCCTATACGCTCATTCTGCAGCTCCAGAATGCACGTAGGGACTGAGGTCACATAGGTGATAGTTGCAGTCTATAGTTGTCACAATAAGTTAGTACTTTTTTGTCAAGTTCAACTAAAAGACATGTAGGACTTCATTAAGTATTAGCATAGCTGGATATGAAGGATTACAGAGACACCCACATCTTACATCTAGGTACTGTATTTGTTCAATGTGGCACTAAAGAATGCATTTATCCATGTCATAGCCCAGGACAGCACCACAGTTACTAAAGCAGGTAACTACTTTGTAGTGTTACTGTCGGGCAGAAACCTTGTATCCCCATATCTTCATCTTTGATGTTTTGTGTGTGTGTGTGTGTGTGTGTGTGTGTGTGTGTGTGTGTGTGTGTGTGCGCGCGCGCATGTGCGTGCGTGTGTGCGTGCGTGTGCGTTGCAAATTGTCTGTATCACATATAATAACGTCTGTAATGTGACTTATGTAACTCCCCTGTCCATTTCTTCCGCTCTACAGACCCTTGCACTCTTGGTCTGCAAAGAGGAAGGATATTATATGAAGGGGAAAAACGCTGGATTGAAGATCTGACGCCTAAGAGAGTCTTCCACCAAGAGATTATCTCAGTCTATTGTATGAACAAGGAAAGGGCATGTGGCTATGCAGTGTCTACTCAGTGCATTGATGGGCAACTCCTATTGCCAGAATGCTTTGAAGGTAAGACTTATGTCCATCAGAGAAAAGTAAAAGAGATCATTAAAAGACAACTTCACCTATTTTCAACCTTTCTTCATATAATTGGTCCTCGCTGTTTCATAGGGCTGTGGACACTTCAAAGACCTTCCTACCAGTTACATCATAATTAGACAGGTTTCTTTTTTCCAAACAAGATTAGATTTTTTTAACGTGAGAACAATGCATGGGTTCTCTTAGCTTGGATTCCAACTTTCTCAACTGTATAGTCCTTCTCACAGACAGGGGTAGACAAGAATGGTACCATATATTATAATGAGGCAAATGAGCATTAGCAAAGACTAACTATGAAAACCTTGATTTAGGGGCGACAGTTGCTCAGGGGTAGAGTTGCCAGTTGGGAACTAGAAGGTTCCCAGTTCGATCTGCATTTATTCGATCTGCATCTGACCTCAAACCCTTAGATCTCCATATATGGAGCTGACCTGTTCTGACCTTCCATATGTTGATCCTTCCCTACCCGTCCTTCCTGTTCTGACATTCCATATGTTGATCTGACCTCATCAAACCCTGTAAACTCAAGACACGCTCCATATATGGCCAGTACAGAATTCATGCATATGTTGATCTGACCCCCCATGCCAAAGCGCCAGCGCTCACCCAGCAGTCTGCCGTCACCCAGGCGGATGTGTGCATACGATCTCACCCTTTAGGGCGAGTTCCCCTCAGGGCGTCTTACTGGTTATATGAAGATAGGATGAAAATGGGTCCTCCTTTAAGGCGTTTTCACATCAAACCAGAGGTATTATTTTCAATTATTCGGATAACCAAAGATTTCCAAAAAATAGAATTTATATGATGTAGCCTACTCTATGACTGCAAATTTAGGCAGGGTTTCAGCCCAAGACACAAAAGTTAAATATAATTATGTTAAAAGTCTTAAAACATAGCTGAACTAAAACATTTGTCATGGTATTTATTTGACCTACTGTCATTGTGCACACAACATTTTTACAATTATTTTTAATCCATGGAATCCATTTTTAACTGGAAGCCTATAAACCGAAAAATAGCAGATCTATACACTATGTCTCGGCTATGTTACGGTGCACCACAACAGCGCTTAACTAGTGTAAATCAGGCATAACCAAACTCTATTTCTTTTTTTTTTTAAATTTTTATCCCACGATTTTGTAACCCGGTTTTCTTTTCACCCAGTGCCAATTATCTAATGTAATCCTGGGCACTACACTCCCTCTGCCAACCTGGGGGGGCAGCGGACTGACCTCATGCCTCCTTCTATGCATGAGGAGTCCAAGCTGCTTCTTTTCACCTGACAGAGGGGAATTTCCCCGGCCGGACGTAGCGCGTGGAAGGGACACATTATTCCGACCAGTTAATTTCCCCTCCATCAGGCGCCCCGGCTGGCCAGGGGGGAGGTAGTTTTAGAGACCAGGATTACGGCATGTTTTTGTGAGGGTATCTACCCTAGGGGACACGGGGAGAACATGCAAACTCCACACAGAAAGGCCCTATCACCAACCCCCGCCTCGGGTATGGGCACTGATGACGCGGAGGAGGTGCCCACAGTGCCCACAGCGTCCCCAGCGGGAATCGAACCCAGGACCTTCTAGCTGTGAGGCGACAGCACTACCAACTGTGCCACCGTGCCCCAGACTCTATTTCTAAATTATCTCTAACTTCTAAATGTCTATAGAAGACATTTGATCCTCACAAGTATCACAAGTATATTAATACAAACACAACCCTCGTCTTATATATGGCTCGCCTTGCCACAGCAGATTTGGTGTGCAATCTAATTCTTTTTAACCTTTTATCCACAAAAAGGAAGCTATTTTACATCACAAATTCTTGCAAAATGAAGTTTTGCAGTATTGCAGTGAAGACAATTTTTGCAATCTGAGAAACAGAAAGCAAAGCAGAATGATATTCCACTTCCTTATTCAAGAACTGAAACTATGTACAGTGATTGGTTCAAAACATGTTTCGTTGTGGAATTTGAATATTGTGAAAGAGCTTTGCAAAATCACTTCAGGTTCTCATAGTTTACACCTACTGTATACTTGAGTTTATGAGTAATTGAGCACATTAACCTAAAAGGTTTACAAATGTTTGCTCCAAATATCGAAGAAAAACTACATTTGATTTACTGTGTACAAACACTAGCATTTCCCATGCAGCTTTCTTGACTGGATTACTCATATATGTCACGATCTGGTGGTGGTGGTGAGGACCCAAATGCAGGACAGCCAGGCAGGAGTAGTGATCAAAACCCATGGTATTTTATTTAACAGGTGAACAGAACAGAAATCACAAATGCAGAGTGACACTAAACAATGAACCGACAAGGACTGACTGGGGAACAAGACTAATATACACTGTACAGGAGGGCTGATTACATATGAGAAACACATGGGGAAGACATGAACATATAACCAAAACAACTAGAACAAGAACATAGACAATGCAACAGCTAGATAAACAGAACATAGAATAAAAACAAGTAGAACATAACATAGAAAAACTAGAAAAAGTGCCCTTCCGGGCACAGGTCTCCACCAGGTTATCCACAGATCCGTGCAGTTAGAGGTAAAAACACTTTTCGGCCAGTTATAGCGCCACCTTGAGGCTGAGTTGAAATTGTTCATGTGGCATTTCGTCCTCGGCCTAGTGGGAATGTGGGTGCACAATTTCACGGAAATCACGCGATGTGTTCATGATTTGCAGCATTTTGTTTGAAACTGAGCACTCCTGTGAACTTTGGAAGCCAATCTTAACCAATCAGGATGGAGTCTGATAAATCTGAAAGACCCGTTTCGTTGAATGGCTCTAGAGAGACTGTGTACCAATTTGCGTGATGTTTGGACAAAATCTGTAGGTGTACTGTGCAAAAACTTGTTTTGCACAAAGCGGCCTCCTGGTGGCGCTATAACAGGCCGTTCTGGAAAGTTTGGGGCAGAGGTTCATGGTTGGCATCCAGGGAGTGTGTGTGCAAAATATGGCATCGACCGGGTTAACGGTGGCCGAGATTAGCTGTTCACGGACACACGGACGGACACACGGACGGACGGACGGACGGACGGACACGCGGACGGACGGAGTGCAAAACATACTCTCCCCACATGCCTTCGGCCTGGTGGAGACAACAACATCTAGATGAGCAAAGTCTGAGACCGTGACAATATACAAATCAGACATACAGAATAGACCTTTGACTTCTGACAATGAGGAAGTTGAATATATTTCACCCATTAATTGATGTGCTTGTCTACATAGCCTACTGACGTCATAACTAACATGCGGTGTGTGTGTGTGTGTGTGTGCGCGCGCACGTGTGTGTGTGTGTGTGTGTGTGTCCTCTAGAGCCTGGAGCTTTGGCTTATACGTTGCATGCCAGCTCTCTGCCATCAGAGATACAACAGTGCTAAGCAGGATGGTACCTGGTTGTGAAACACAATTAAGGCTGTTAACTACATAAGCTTTGTCTTATTCTTTGTCCTGTGTCATGTGTCAAGCTCACAATGTGTCATATAGCCAGGCAAACTTATTTTTGATTATTTTGAAAAAGTTAGAGAATGTTTAGCCTATAGCCCAAAATTAAAAAAAGTAAAGTTCAATATAACAGATGACATTTTCCTTTTGTTATGTGTGTTTTCTTGTGTGTGTCATTATCATAGGCTACTCAAATAATATTCAAAGCGTCAGCATCAGATTGAGACAAGAATCCTCTTACGTTTGATATGTTTTTTCATTATAAAAAGCTGTAATGATGTTATGGTTTTCAAAGTTTTTGGTCTGAATCCATGGTCACACCCAGATTTTGACCTACTGATTTGCATGCAAATATTAGCAGGGGTAGGATATGAGGAAGAAGGTATAGTGCTCATCCTGATTGAAACAGTTGCAGTTAAACCCTATATTTATACTTTTAATGTGATACATCATTTATATATCTCATCTGGATTAGAAAGAACATCTTAATGCAAAGTATAATTAAAGTAATAAATGAACAAAGTAATTGAAAAAACACATGCAGGCAATTCACATTAGAAGGACAATCAGTCACCAGAAACAAGGACAGGTGTTTTTGATGAATCTAACATGGTTAAAATGGAGTTACAATGGGTTTGTATCTAGGTGGAGTGTCTGATAAAATGAATAACAATTAGGCTTTCTAAATACTGATTCTAGCAACTTAAAAACTGTCCGGTGTTCACAAAAGAGCTTGAGAGCTATTGACCATTTAAAACATGGTCAATACAAATCAAACCAAAACTAATTCCACCTATAATGATTGTATACTGTACAAAGTAGGCCACTGATATATAATTTGTAACTTTTATACATATACGGTAGCATAGATATTGTATACAGTATACTATAGCAAATATATTTACACCTGTAAGCTTTCTGGAGTTTCTTGTATATTAGACTTTTACCAGTGTAACACTTTCAGTGACCATTTGTTATCGTTATTGTGACAGCAGAATGTTCAATCCCTATACATTTCTAATCACATATGAGAGATTGTTTTCACCTCAAAGAATTGGGCGGAAATCCAGTTCCAGTCTACTTTAATTAAATCATTTTAAACCATAAACATCTGAGAGATTTGTTCTATCAGAAGCTATTTGTACTTTTACTTTTGATATCCAAGTATACAATTTAACATCAAATAGGCTACTTGTGATACATACAGTAAGTACATTTATTGGGAGCTACTTGACATGAATATTGGCTAAGGTACCGGATTCACTTTCAAGTAAGATAGCTTTACCTTCATGATTTTTTGTCTTTTTTCTCAGTGGTATCCGGTTTTCTCAGTGGTATCAGCAAATGTTTTCTGTTGCCTCCACAAATCATAGATATAAACTCTCAATGTCTGGCCAGTGCCACACTGTATGTCTGGCCTGCACTTTCTTTCGGGTAATTGTACAGTATAAACAGAGATGTCAAGTCATATGAAAAAGTGCTTTGCTACATTAGTTCAACGGTCAGCATTGCCAAATAATTGCATTCATGTTAAAACACTATATATTCAATTATTTCAAGCTTTCTCAATTTCCAGTTTACCAGGGCAGTCACAGAACAAATAAAAGGAAGTCAGCAGGCTGTATTCAGGGTCAAGCTTTATCTAGTTTGTGGTTTACTTTGGTTCTGTCTGTAAGATGGTAAATAGTTTGTACGCTGACTGAAAATAATGGAGAACCTATAGAAATAATTATGTACTCCAGGGATAATTTCTTCAAAACATGGTTATAATATTATATACCTTAAAACACCCAGCCGACAATCTGAGTTTCAATCACTTAAACTACATTTTGCTGACCGGGGTTCCCCAGGGGTCTGTACTTGGTCCCCTCCTTTTTCCCTCTACACAAAATCTCTTTGCGGAAAGGAGACAATCAACAATCTCCTGATTCATTGCAGCGCATCATGAACTTGTAGATCTGCTTTTTTCTTCAGATGTTTGGAATAGGGATGCTAGGAGCAGCACAACTTGGCTGTGTTGGTCGCGGAGTGGATGGCAGATAATCAGATACTGGACACAAAACAACCCTCTGTAATATAAATGTATTCCAAGGCAGCACGCGTTGCTCTTCCATAAGGCAAGATCCAGGGCATAATGGATTATGGATAATAGATCTCTTAAAGGCATTATAGCACCTGGCACACTGATTGGTTTAAGTTGCGTAACGCCCAAACCACACCTATGCATAATGTAATGGATAGCGGAGGTGTTTTAAGGATTTAGTTGGTGGCACAAGATAGCATTTCTTACGGGGGAACGCCTCTTACACAATACTAATTCCCCAAATTGATGAAATAGGGCTCCTGGCGTGAGATGGAGCCCCTAATGTGCAGATTAACCTGACGGAGAGAAGGATATATCATCCCGAAGCGAATGAAGAGAAGTGTACAGAAAAGATGGAACCTACAGAACATTGAAAAATGTTCCTTCATATCCAAACAAAACTAAGTGCCAGACTGACCCAGAGACATTGAGACAAAGTCAAAGTGTGCCCTCCGGTGGACGTCGTAGCAACTACAGCTGCTGGAGTGACTGTGGTCTCTGGAGCGGTTGTGCTTGTGTCTGTGCTTCTCGCCTGCGCCACACACGTCCCCACATTTCCTGCTCCGTCAACTACCACCAGCTCTACATCCCGTGAACAGCAGGAGGCGCTGTAGGTGGCGAGTGTAATGTTCTCCCCCTCAGCTCCCACGACCGTGCTAGTGTTGAGGGTTCCGTTCCCTTTACGGACAGTGAGGCTTTCAACGCCTGTACCGTTGACGCCATCTGTGATGTTCGCAGAGAATTCCCACTGGGAGGTACTACAGAGGGAGGGACAGGCGGCAGACACACTGGCCTGTGTGCACACTGGGCGGGTCACATCTGTCACCTGGAGAGAGAGCATGGGGGAGTGCCAGGTGGGCATACAGAAATTATTTGAAATAAATGGAATTCAGAATGAATTGCAAGTTACATGCCTTGACAGATCTGGTGTTAAATCATTTCATTGCCCTGCCTCAGCAGCAACTAGCAGGACCACCCACCCTACCCCGCAAGCCAGCTTGCAGTTACCTCAGCGACCACAGAGAGTCTGAGCATGGCATAGTTGGAGTCCGCTGTGGCAGTGTTCTCCGCCTCGACGATAAGAGTCACATCGGATCCAGACACAGCGCTGGCCGGGACTGTTAATGCCACCGTGCCATTTGCTTGGCCGCCATCGGCTGTGGAGATGGTGGTGGGCGAAGTGGAGGAGTAGCTCCGGTCGTTGCTGATGCGCATGGCGAAACTACCACTTCCGGCGGTGTTGACTACTCCGTTGGTGGATGTAGATACAGTAAAGGGGATGGAGATGGTGGAACCTGGTTTTACGGTGATGCTATCAGTTTGGACCTGTATAGAGAATGAATGACCATGGTGATGAGTTAAGAGACAAAGATTTATTTAATCTATTTATGCTTTATTTGATCAAATTCATTAGTATCAAAATTTTCCCCCCTGCATGTGGACGGCAGAATGAAGGTAAGAGTTGAATGAAAAATACATTTTGTATTTTCTGTTCAACATTGACAGTGTAAAGTGATCAACAATGGTAGAAGACAGCAGATGTTAAACCACTTAAACCATATACATAGAGTACCTTGGACGGTGTCCCCCAGGCCAGGGCTCTATACTATATACACTCCCTTTTTCCCTCATCTCTTCTCCGAAAATAGCTGATCTACCACACAACACGTTGAGTTGCGAGCTTGTAGACTGTTTATTTCCAAACGTTCGCCCCAGAATAGGGACGCATGTATATTTCCAGGTACAGTACACCTTAAACACTTAAACACTTCACATGAATGTGAAAGTGCTCACCGTGACAGAGATGTTGGAGGTCTTCATCTGTGTGGAGGCCTGCCGTTGGAAGTTACCCGATGGTGTTGTTGACCTGGAGGTGGCGCTGTCTCCTCCTTTCAGAAGCAGCACAAATTCACCCGCTGGAAGGCCAGAGAACTTAACCAGGAAGTTGCTCCCACCCAGCGACTGTAGAGGACAGAATAATGGACTTAGTGCTTTTATTTCCCTCTTTTTGTTGTGATTCAGATCTATTAATCGTAATAATAATCGTACTTAAGACCTAAACTTACTTTAATCTATACTATTAAAAGTGTATTACTGTACATAGGTCAAGTTCAAAGTGACACATTCATTCAGTGTATAGCACAGCGGTTCTCAATATTCCTCTCCTTGAGGTGGTTCCAGGAAAATGAGTAGCATAACCATACTGTAGTATTAAAATCAGTTTAACCACTTTTAAGCCTATTGTATTCCATACTTCAGTCTGCATTGTGCTCTACAAACTCACAACACAAAATTGTTACAATTTCAGAATAATTGTGAAAACGTTTAATACAAATGTTCTCTTATGGTTGTCCCTGTCACAAAATATTTTCAGATGAGGGTCCGCGGCCAAATTCAATGTGCGTGTCGTAAACATGAAAACGTTTGGGAACCAGCGCTGTGGCATACCTGCACTGATCCGTTGACCTGCGACCCTGAGCCTTCCACCAGAGACGCCTCTCTGACTTCTGCTGTGTCACTTCCTGTGACAGTGACCAACAGGCTGACATTACCACCTACAAAGAAAAAAGGTCAACATATTGTTGAAAATAAGGATTTTTGCAACAGTGTCTCTCAAACTTTTTCATGTCAAGGACCCTAGATTAACATACTTGGCCATGGATGTCAAACTGAAATATTTTTTCTTAAGTTTTCTGGGGACCCCCCTGGGACCCCTAAGGACACCCCAGACTTCACAAGACAAACAGCATGTAGTGAAATACTTTTTGGAACTTACCTGTGAGAGGACGCCCCTCTTTCAGACCAAAGTCACTGTGGGCTCCCTCGTGTGCCTCCACAAGGTGATAGATGAAGTTCACTGAACTTTGACCTGCAACAACACACAAAAGCAGATCCTCAGGCCTACTGTTTGTATAGTTCATGAAACAGTCAGCTGTTAAGCAACAGAATGCTCAGCAGCAGGTACAGAAATGGGTTGTTTTTTGTTGATAGTTTGACCGGTTTTACCACAAAAAGTACTGGTAAAGGGTTTTCTTCTGTGTGGGTCTTAGATATTTACGAGCTTTTGCCACAAACGGTACAACCAAAAGGTCTCTTGGCTAATTTAGAAGCTTTGCTACAAACTGTACAACCAAAGGGTCTACTCTGCTAGCTTGTTTATTGGTGAATGTTCTTTTATGTAGTGATTACATTAATGTCCCAGTGCTGCTCTTAGGCCTCACTCACACCTAAGACACACTTGTGTCCTGTGTGTTCTGCGTCTCATGGCCGTCTCATCACACGCGCGCACACACACACACACACACACACGCACACGCACACGCACACGCACACACACACACACACACACACACACACACACACACACACACACACACACACACACACACACACACAAACATTACTGCAACACCATCTACTGTACACATACGTACATGTAACCAGGCAGTGATACTATGTACTGACCTATGACCTTGAGAGAGTATATGGCATCAGAGTTGATGCTAATATCCCATGATCCTGTTAGGTTGTCAGCGCTGAAGCGGAACCGACGCAGGTTACCCACTGTAGTGAAAGAGCCCAGCGGGCCACTGGTCTCAGTGGAGGCCTGAGATACACCTATTGGGGAGATGAGAGGACGAACACAATGATAACTGTTTCTGCTGAAAAATAATGCATAATAAGCAGGCGCTCGGGTGGTGCAGTGGGTGCACTGATTTTTCTTCATTTTTCTTCATTTAACAATACATGGTTTAGGCCTACAGTAGCCTACATATAGAGTTTAAGGTATGTATGTGTACCTCTCGGGTACACTATACAAACATAGTCATATACCTGTGGGGCTTGTGAGACTGAAAGTGAGTGAGGAAGCTCCTGTGATGTAAGCAGTTATGTTTCTCATTGAGCTGTCAACTTCAAAAGTAAAGTTGTCAGGCCTTCCGGGATTTCTTACTGCCTGGAAAATGGTAACCTGTAAAAGAGAAAGAAATTGACAGTGCACCGAACAACAATTTAGAGTACATCAGACCACTTTGCTAAATACAGTAACAACTGCAATAATTATAATAGCTAAACATCCAACCTAACTGCAGTTGGATAGTTAGGGCTGTATTTTGCGTGTCTTAAGTACCAGGTCTTATTCCCTAACTTGAGTAAACTAAAGACCTGGAGGCGTGATCAATGCCATTTGGCTATTCTGAGTGGCCAAAGAGCATTGACCACGCCTCCAGGTCTTTAGTTTACTCAAGTTAGGGAATAAGACCTGGTACTTAAGACACGCAAAATACAGCCCATATAGTCTCACCACAGCACTGGCTGAAGAATCCTCTATAACACTGGTAGCCTGTGGAAGTTCAGACTTTGTGACCTCAATGGCTTGACCTCCAGATGCCCGAGCAAGGTCACGGTACAGTTGGGCGTCTGTTTGACTCATAGAGCGTGAAGCAGCTCCCTTCTGATTCTGAAGCATTCTCCTGCGCCGACGACTGGTCAAGACGTCTGTCAACATGAAGGTCACCTGATGCATGGAAGAGCAGGACAACAGAAAGGTAATAAACTACCATAAGTGGAGTGCAGAATTGTATTACAACTACGTAAGTTTGAGTAACATTTTGTGAATCGTGACCTTGTCAACATGGACAGATGCAGTTCTTATAGAAGTCCTGTCAATATGTAAAGAGGACATTTAACCATTGTGAGTGCTGAGGGGAGAGGAACAGGGTGTGAATCAGAATAATTTAATAAGATCACAAAGCGTGCTAGTGGGCAAATTGCATCCACAGCCTCGACTATATGCTAAAGGCCTAACAGTTAGGCCACTTAAACCCCCGGTTGCGCTTAGTCCCTCAGGGCTCTAGGCTAGTATCTTTTGTGTTTTCTCTATAGGCTACATTATATGTCTTTGCTGAAAATAACATATCTACAAGCTTTTACAATTACGTCTCACAGAATGTATGTGACTCCTGAGGTTTAAGTAGCTTTTGAGACACGCATTGCTGCTCCCACAACGACTTTCACTTGGTAACATTTGGAGTCACCATGCAGGCTCAGACCTAAGTTTGAGAGGTAAACAATGAGAGGGACCAACGTATACTATAAAATTAACTCACCACCGTCTTGGTGCTCTCTATGAGGGCAGTCACAGCACTTTTCAGATGTTCGTCTTTGGCCGGAGCGTCAGTGAAGACGAAGATTACGGAGGAGGGTGGAGCCGCGGTCAGGGCAAGCTTTGTACACAACAAAGAACAAACCGCCTTTAGAACAGTCAGGTCACTGTGGTAACTAGAAATTGCTCTTATATTAATTTTGTAATAATATGTGATAAAGAATCAAGTTGAGGGGTATTCAACTCCTTTAAGTAATTGCAATTACAGACACAAAACGATTTGAACGAATCATCTTATTTAGATACTGTATTTTGCGTGTCTTAAGTACCAGGTCTTATTCCCTAACTTGAGTAAACTAGACCTGGAGGCGTGATCAATGCTCTTTGGACACTCAGAATAGCCAAATGGCATTGATCACGCCTCCAGGTCTTTAGTTTACTCAATTTAGGGAATAAGACCTGGTACTTGGTACTACACCAAATGTCTTCACCAAAATAGCAGATCTACAGTACAAGCTCAAAACGTCTAAGCTTGTACAGTGTACACACAGCTTGTATGCACGCACGCACGCGCGCACGCACGCACGCACGCACGCACGCACGCACACACACACACACACACACACACACACACACACACACACACACACACACACACACACACACACACACACACACACACACACACACACACACACACACACACACAATTAAAATAGATACTAATAAATGGACGCTCAATGAGTCACTTGTGTCTTTATGTACCATAGCTAATCCACTTTAAACACACACCTGGAGAGCAGATAAGCACATCTCTGGAATGTCCCCTCCCCCTGATGCTGTCAGCTTATTGATGTGGGCTTTGAAGATGTCTGAATCAGTTGTCACTATCACAGGTCCAAAACCTGAACACACAAGACAAATTTAAATACTCATTTATGACAATGTATTTAAATAGTAAAATCGTGAGGGTAATATCCAAAATATTTATTTTCCCAAATTGTGTTTTTGGTCAAAACAAGCTATATTCAACGGCCCATAACTAAAGAACTGATGACCGCAGTTACAAAAAAATATTTTCCAATTCCAGAAAAGATGATCGTCCACCCCTCCAGACAGCCGGGACACATCTCGGGCTGCGTGAGTCAACAAAATAAGGTAAACACTGAAAAACACTGACGGTTTTGGAAGAATTAATTAATTATTAACACGCTTAATAATTAAGCTACTAATTCTTACATTGTTATTGTTACTTAAACAATTCATTATGGCTAAGATGTTTGAGCTCATGAGCAAACAGTCATTCTTTAGCCTCAATACAGTACATTTGTGAATGTTTGCAGTAAGACACATCTCTATACCTGGGTCGTTGAAAGGGACCAATATGTAGGCTGAAGGCTCTTGTTGGGTTCCCTTCAAAAGGTCGATGATAGCGAAGGAGACTCTCTTAGCCTCTTCTATGTCATCACTCATACTGCCTGTGGTGTCGATGACAAAACACAACACAGAAGCCTGGGAAAGGCCCATAAGTCTGGGAAAGTAAGAGAGTGGAAGTCAGATTGTGTGTCTCATACATCTCTCATATATAGAGCACCGAAGTCCTAAAGTCATTGTCAGTAGAGGGCGCCAGTCCACAGGTTTGCATTGAAATCGCCATAGGGGGATTCATCCCGGCCTTTTCACTCATATGGATATGAAGCATCGACTGAAAAAACGAGTCAAACAACCCAGAGACTATACATTTCCGGGTAGGCGGTGGTTGCAGCTGCAACAGAAACAGAAACTGACATGTTAATTAAGTTTTTTTTTAGTTTTTTTTTTTTTAATTTAATGTTTTGTGGTTAGTACGAGTCGAGTCACCGCCAGCTGAGCTTACGTCAACGAGGAATCTCAGGAACACAATGTGTTGACAGCTGGGCGTGACGTATATTAGCAGCGACATTGCTTTCATGCTTCATGCTTTTGCGGCCAAAGTAATTCCATTTTCTCCAGAAACTGACTGTATCAAATATGAATGGACATCATTAACGACGCACAGCCACCCCCCTGAAAGGCTGGGATGATAGGTTTATCTTTCAAACAAAGTTCTTATATGAAGCGACCTAAAATCGCCCTATGGTGATTTCAATGGAAATAAAATAATACATGAACCTGTGTACTTGCGCCCTCTACTGAAAGTGACGTCAGACTTCGGTGCTCTATTGCTATTGGAACAGGTTAATCTTTATTGTGGGGTTGCATGTTATCGTCACCTAACTAGTCCTACACGCTTTCACTTTGTAACTCCATTCAAACTTTGACATGTTCAGCTTACTGTGGAAGCGGAAAGTTCTTGAGTATTTGAAATGTTTTGTAGTTTCTGGGATATTTTACTGGAACTTACTTTTAATGGAAGTCAAAGAAGGATTTTGATAGTTAGTTAGTTACTTTATTGACACAAATGTATAAAACATTGGGTCCAAACAATAATAAAAACCCATGAATCAAAAACTTTAAAAGGTACAATACATTCAAATATACAATAGCCTACACAACACACAACCCAAAATCCCTTTACAACTTACATTCACCTGGAGACTCCATTCACAATTTAAAAATCATACCTGTGTGAATTGAGCGGTGCAACTATACGTTTATTGTTATTATAGTAGGCTACTGTACTGTGCTCTGTACTGTATTGTAGTGTACTGTGCTCTTTACTGTACTTTGATTATTTTTGGGTTAGGGTTATCCCAGTCCCCAGAACATCCAGACCCCCCACGCTCAGGGGGCTGGCCCGGTTCCGGCGAGCCTTCCCATGTCAGAAACGGTTGAGAAATGACAGAGTTACCATGTCGCAGATTTCCGTGCTCGGACAGACACAGGGACACATAGGGACACACATAGCTGCGTAATGGAGCGGAGGCACCGCTCACAAACATCACCTTACTGTGGACACACCCGAGTGAAATAGTAAGAGAGTGGCGACACGCTTTGATCTCGCCGCCAAGCAGGTGCCTATGGGCTATAGTTCCAAACATTGGAACTATCCCATTGAGATAGAATGAGCACTTCCGCATTCCATTGTTACAATGGGAGTCAACGCTAGTGTCGCCACTCTCTTACTAGTTTACTCTGGGACACACAGGCCTGAACCTTTTACTTTGAAATGTTTTGTCGTTTTTTAGATATTTAACTTTTAAAAGTGATAAAACTTTGGCCCCTCCATATTCCCTCATACTTTCACGGATAAACTCAATTCGCAGTTTAAAATCAGCTTGCTGTGGAGATGTGCTTGAGATTATTACTTTTAAATAATTGGCAGTTTTCAAAATATATAACTTCAAGCGCCCAATGCATTGTCAATGGCCATCACCAAAGCACTCCGCAGTGCTGACAGGTGTCAATCATCAGTTGTGCTCCCGTTTTGTGCCTGCGCCACATAGGCGCCAGGGGGGGGTCACTGCATTTGTACTAAGTATACTACAATTTTTCTTGTACTTGCAGCAACCCCATTGTTTCTTCAGGAACTATATTTTCTAGTTGTATTGTGTTGTTGTTGTTGTTGTGGATGCAAAGTACCGTACCTCAAATTAAAGAACTCTTACCGTAGGAAGCTCTTGTCACCAACAGCCACTCTGATATCCTCCAGTAGCTCGATTGTGGCATCAACAGCTAGGTTGGCTGCTGTTTGGTGGAGGTAGCCATGACTGGCCGAAATGGAATCCTTATTGATGCCCCCATTTGGGTCCTGTCGGCTGGTCAGATCAAATGAGCCACCATGGCTACATTTGCCTGAGAGGGGGAGAAAAGTAGGCATTACTGTCATTATGATATTTTGAGTTTTTGACAACGGTGAAGAAGACTATTGCCAGCAAAGTGGATATCATTACTTTTCCATTTGACACGCGTGTGAAGTGAGGGGCGCTCTTATCATCGTACATCATCATACATCATCTCATTCCAGCCAATCACAATTTGCGTCCTCACCTTCGTCATCAATGTTTGTGTTACGCAATGCACTTATACACTTAGAATTGTCCATTCATTGTCAATGGCATTTAATGTTTCTGTTGGGACAAAATTTGGGTTACACACCAAAAGCTAGACATGGCTAAACAATGGCCAAAACTCAATCGAAAACCGCGTCGAAGATGTTTTCTCTCTGGAATGGAAGGTCCATAATGGCACACCTTTTTGTGTTTAGCAGGGTTTTCATATCTTAAAAGTGCCGTAATTCCGGCCTAGTAGGAACCGTCCTTAATTTTCAGGCCCGTTGAGAACTCTTATTCTGGATACACACTACGCTGGTGTTTCTTTAGATGTCCTAACTGACTGAAACTCTTCTCACACTGTTTACAGTGGTATGGTTTTGCTCCAGTATGGATACGCAGGTGAGACCGTAGACTATCTAAATGACTGAAAGTCTTGTCACACTCTTTACAGTCGAAAGGTTTTTCTCCAGTATGGATACGCTGGTGTTTCTTTAGATTTCCTAACTGACTGAAACTCTTGTCACACTGTTTACAGTGGTCTGGTTTTTCTCCAGTATGGATACACAGGTGAGACTGTAGACTAACTAAATGACTAAAACTCTTGTCACACTGTTTACAGACGAAAGGTTTTTCTCCAGTATGGATACGCAGGTGAGTCTACCTAAGACACTAAAACTCTTGTCACACTGTTTACAGTGGTATGGTTTCTCTCCAGTATGGATACTCAGGAGTCTCTCCAGGTGACCAAACCTATTGAAACTCTTGTCTCCTTGTTTCTGGCTGGCTACAGGGCTGTTGATTTTCTGACAGGCTTTTGAGGTCATCTGTTCATTCCTCAGCGTTTGGCAGTAGAGGTCGTTGTGGCCTATGTATGCCCTTTATTTATTCTATATTTCTCTCTCCGTCTTCTCTCTGTCCATCTTCTCTCTGTCTCTGCCTCTATCTTTGTCTCTCTTATGTAAAACTCTTAACACAAATGTCTACACATCACTCTGCTATGAAATGAAAGTCTAACACTTCACACCTTATGTAGTCTGACCAGTAGCTGAGGTCTGACATCATGTGTACGTCTTGTACAAACATTGCAGTATGATACCTTTTCTTAAAGTAAAGAAATGTAGTTTCCACCACTGGCGCTATGCATTGTAGCCTGCCTGGGAGTCCATATTTGGGAAAGAGTTTCTGCTACATTTGTGTTACGTCACGCCCATGCCTAAATAATGACATCCGGCCGATCCCAACACATGTGTTGATGCCTGAGCAGCTGAACTCTAACAGCAAATGATGAACACAGCACAGAGCACTTAGAGGAAAATGTATAGACCCACATTTCAAAATGGGTTATTGTCCATCTTATATAGTGTTGGCAGCAATCCTCTTCAGTTTTGGGCTAAAAAGACCAATTATGGTCACGTCAAAAGAATCGTAGACGACGACATCCATTCACTCGTCGTGGAGGTAGAGGGGACCAATGTCTGTACCACATATATTACATATCCTGGAGACCCCACAAAGATACTGGGCATCAAACTTCCCTTTCTGATCTTAGTCGTCAAGAACCTCAATAAGTATTTCAGCTTTGAAATCCAGATAATGGACCATAAAAATACACGTCGCCGGATTCGGGCGAGCAACTACCAGACCAAGATGCGGGTGCAGCCCTTCCTCTGTACCATGCCCATGGAGCTGGACGATGGCTGGAATCAGATTCAGTTCCGTCTGATAGACTTCTGCCAGGCGACCTATGGTACCACCTACGTTGAAACGCTAAGCGTACAGATCCATGCTAACTGTCGCGTGAGGAGGGTGTATTTCTCAGATAGGCTGTACACAGAAGATGAGCTTCCAGATGAGTTTAAACTATATCTCCCCGTTCACAAAAAGCCATTGCTGACCATTAGCAAACCTGTGGAGAAGAAAGCCAAAAGCCAAAAGGACTCAGAGGCAGAGGACTCAGAGGCAGCGTCTGATCCCCAGGATCAGCTGCCATCAGATCAGCCGCCAGAGGATGAGAGTGAGACATCCAGTGTCGCTAGTGCACCCGAGGAAGGTGAACCTGAGGAATAAGCTCAAGCCTCATGACCCAAAAGCAGCAGATGAAGCAGGTCAGATGACCTTAGATGAAGAAACTGAAGCCTCATGACCCAAGGGATCAAAAGTCAAGGGGGGCAGAGAATAGAAGGTCTCCAAGAGCTGCAGCAGCAGCCACAGGCAGACCTGAGGAATTGAAGATGAAGCCTCAGATTTAGATGTGCAGTTTAGCCCACATTCTGGTCATTAAATGTCCTGGGGAACAGGTAAACGGGTAAATCTAGTCCTTAGACCAATGATGAACCATAGAAAACAGTGGCTGCTTCAAGAGTGGGTTGCGCAGTCCATCAAGTTCCAACTACACACATCACATATCCTCCACACATGGAGACAGCCCCACACCTCTGATCGCCACAGACAGCCAGAGGTAAGGAGGCAGGATTGATGTGAACAATTAAGGCCCTGGCCTTAATTGTTCAAAACAATCCTGCCTCCTTACCTCTGGCTGAAGAACAGGTTAAACTTTGTCTACTTATTTTCATTTGTATTGTTATTTCTAGTGCTATTTTTATTATTTTATATTGTATTAGTGGGCTCAATCTATTGTTATGTTCACTATTTATTATTTATTTTTCTCCTCAAAACTTTAGCACAATCTTTTTTGAAAACACATATTTTATAATTTATATACCTTTTATTTTAGGCTATAATTTCTGGGTTATATTCGTTCGCCGCAACAACACACCAAGTTACAGCTAAGGAATTAAATGGACGAATATGTTTTTCAAGCTCACATTGTTTCTCCAGGAACAGTACCTGTCTAGTTATAACTATTATTTTATTAGTGGGTTGGTTCCATTTCTTGGTAGAGACCCAGATATGTTATTGACACTATTTAATGTGACTTTATTTTACATATTTGTAGCCTCAGTTGTGGGGTTTTGAGTTTTTGCCATACTTTCACCTAGTCGCTTTGTTCAGAACACTCATCTCCTTAGGGTAGCTGGGTATTTTTTTAAATCTTTATTTTTATTTTAGGCTGTGATCTGGGTCATATTTGCCACAATATGTCCACCACATTGTTATCCAGGAACAGAGTACTCGTCTAGTTTATTTATTCATTTTTGTATCCTCGAAACCTTAACACACGCTCCTTGGAGAATAGGTGGTAACTTTTGTTTTATTTGGATTTTTTAATACTTTTAAAAAGTACATTTAACTTTTAAAATATGTATGTAAGGCTACTTTTCCTCAAGGTAGGCTATATTTCTGGACAAGAAATGCTTGTGATTTGATTGGCTGGGCACGGAATGTGATGATGTATGATGATAAGAGCGCCCCTCACTTCACACGAGTCACGAGTGTGAGTTTTATTAAATGCACATTCTGGGCCCAGGCCGTAGCGTAACGGTCTGGGCACCGGACTGGTGATCCAGTCGCGGTGTGCCGCGGGTTCGACTCCCGGACCCGACACGGCCTTTACCGCATGTCATCCCCCCATCTCTCTCCCGTTTCCTGTCAGCCTACTTTCTATCCCTTAAAAAATCAATAAAAGGCGTAAGCCGCAAAAAAAAAAGCATTCTGTTTCATTCCCTTGCTGTGTTCACACATACAGCTACAAATATATCTTGAGCGCCCCTACCCTTTATCCCTACACTTCTTTGCCATATTTTACTATCTTGAAAAACATTTTAAAATAGTTCAACTAGCCGATCTACATCGACACGTTGTGAGCTTGTAGATCGGTCTATATTCTATTCTTCATTTCTGAGGGGTTCTAGCCCCTCCTACATCCAGCTTTTGGTTACCAGTCTTAAACAACCCCCCCCCCCCATTCTGCCTTTTCCTTTCTATGGGGTTGATTGGTCTGCGCGTGCGTGCGTGCGTGCGTGCGTGCGTGCGTGCGTGCGTGCGTGCGTGCGTGCGTGCGTGCGTGCATGATACCTGCTGGTTTTGTTGAGGAGAATAAATTGAAGTATCCTGATGTGAGAAGTCCTTGCTGCAGTACGTCAGGCAAAATGTTGTCCTTGCAACTCTCTCCTGTACAGCTCCTACAGGTTGGCGTGCTTTGGTCTACAAAACATCAGCAGTAATTTTAGATGGAATAAGGTAATCTGGTTACAAGTATCATAATCAGTAATTCGATTGCAGATTATTTGATTGTCAGATGAGATTACTCAGAAACATGTTTCAAAACATGTTTCAATCTTCGTTCCTACTCTCACCTATATGGTCATGAAGTGTGGGTCATGACCAAAAGAATAAGGTTGTGAATACAAGCGGCTGGTGGCTGGCATCTCCTTAGAGATAGGGTGAGAAGTTCAGTCACACAAGAGACTCAGAGTAGAACCGCTGCTCCTTCGCCTGGAAAGGAGTCAGCTGAGGTGGTTCGGGCATTCTGGTTAGGATGCCTCTCGGGCCCTCCCTAGGGAGGTCCTCGACGCACGTCCCACTAGGAGGAGACCCCGGGGCAGACCAAGGCGCAGTTGGAGGAAATACATCAACTCACTGGCCTTGGAACGTCTCCGAATCCCCCAGGAGGAAGTCACTAATGTTGCTCTGGAGAGGGAAGTCTGGAGTGCTCTGGTGGAGCTGTTGCCCCCGCAACCTGACTATGGATAAGCGGTTGAAGATGGATGGATGGATGGATGTTTCAAAACAAAAAGGACAGATACATCCTGCTACTTCTTGGGGAAAATAATGCAACCTTTCCATGACTGATTATATGTTTGTTTATTTTGATAGCAGGGGCATGACAGTGATGTATTATTTATGATGAGTATTATTTATGATGAGTTGAGATAAGATCTACTGCAGCTGATTGACTGGTATAGCAAGGGGAATAAACCAAGAGAATGTGGGTGCACCAGTGTTTCGATGTAGTTTCGATGTGCCAAGGTGTGTGTGTGTGTGTGTGTGTGGGGGGGGGGGTGGTATGTTGTGTCTGCAGCTGATTGACTTGTACACAAAGGCCTCAAGACAAGACTGCAAATACTTTAGCGATAAGAAGTGGCTGTGGGCGTGTTTCTGTCAGCTAGTTTCTTTGTCCCTCTCTCTCAAAAGAAGGGAGGACCCTTCCCTCTCCACCCACACCACTTTCCTTCACTACAGAATAGCCGCCCTGTCAAACCTTTCAATTGTAAGTGTATTAGATACAACTTTTATGTTACCCTGGTGGAGAATTTGATGGGGAGAATTTAGACTAATCTCTAGGTCGTCCTCAGACGAGGCCTCCATCGTCGTTTCCAGTCATCCCGGTTCTCCATACATCTGGCCAGTTCGTTGGACTTTGCACTCCTGCATAGCTCTTGAGTACATCCACGTATGTTAGGGTGGGACGTCCTCGTGATCGATGCCTGTGTGTTGGTTCCCAGAGCACCAGTTTGCTGGCTGGCAGTTCTTGATGCCTTTGGCAGTGTCCTGCTAGTCTCATTCTCCTGGCTGCTATTTTCTGGCTCACCCTTGGTAATCCCTCATACAGAGTCTTGTTAGTAACATGTACAGTCTTGCTGATGTTAAGTATAAGTTAACTAAACATCCCAAAATATGGTCATCTCAGGAGGTTATTCTCTCATATTGCTACATAACCTATTTCCCTCATGGGACACACATCCACACTCTTGCAAGCGTGTGCGCAAGTTAGAGACCTGCGGATGGCGGATTTAGCTGCAGTTGCCGCGGATAACCGCAGTTTAGGGTGGATTTGGGTCATTAAAATATATTATAAATTAATATTGGATTGGAACAGCGGGTGAAATAATGTGGGAAATAAATTAATGGCATCTATCTATATGCTTATTATAGCTTTTAAATGTCGCAATCCACGGGTGGTTGCGTATTTATAAATTGGAATAATGAATTACCTGCCAAGTTCTCCAGAGGTTGGTCAGGCCTGACCAGAGTCCTGTAGGGAGCACTGTTGCCTAGCTCCACCCAGTTACTGTGGCTGTAGAAGTCCTAAAGATAGATACATGGCACAAATATCAGTCATCTTTGTGTGGACTGGGTTTTAAACATCTACATCTATTCATCTCTATGACTATTTGCCTCACCTGCAGGGTGTGACATACTAGTCCCAGGGTCAGTCTCCCTGCGAGGAAGTTCTCCCGTTTCACGCTGGCTTTAATAGCTGACACACCTATAGGACCACATACCGGTAATTTGAGAAACGTTGTTGGAATTGTTCACCTTCACCACAGACACCAGACACGCCTACGCCCAAGAAGAGAAGGCAGTGTCAGCTTGACAGATGTGGAAACAAGACGCTATCCAGCTGCCAGAAATGTGGCAAACGGGCATGTGGCACATGCACGGGAACATTTACGATGACATGTGTCAAGTGTCTCTAAGTATAGCAACAGAAACTAATGCGTAGGATTTGTGTTTTCCCTGATTTTATTTCGCTTTATATTTGCTTTCTTTCATGCTTTCTGATATTGTGAACGATAAGAAAAAATAAACATGGTTGAATTAACACAAAGTATTCATTATTTACCGCATGGTGGTGTGTGGTGCATGACACCAATTCTCAACTTCTCAATATTTGCCTATACTTTGCCTATAACTTATAACCTAAAAACATACAACATTGGTTGACAACAGCATGGTTGAATTAACACAAAGTATTCATTATTTATACTGATTGACTATACAGTTGAGCAATATTCAAAACACGTTGTTTGTGAGAGGGGGAAAAAGCCTCAGTAATCAGACTTTAATTCAGGCTTGCATATAGAATGCTGGCTTTCATTTGGTATATAGATCGGTTGTGTAGGCCCTCTCTACGAAACGGTATCAAGTGAAAAGGAAATGTCGGGAAACAGCGCAACAGCAGTTGAGAGAGGGAGAGAGAGAGGGAAAAAAAGAAATAGCTAAATGTCGGTCGAGTCTAACCGAGCATTCAATAACATTAACATCCCACCCTCATCATGGATAATAATCATTGTATTCATATTCCTATTATCTTATCAAAATAATAAACAAATTCCAAGTTAATTAACCAGCCAAACGTATATGATTTAATTCGGGCAGCTTGCAGATTAACCATTTTCAGAAAAGTGCGTGCATTTAGGCAACAATGTCGTCTCCAGCTGAAGAGGTGTGAACGAGTGGTGCGGGGGAGAAAGGGGGAGAGCGGTCTATTGGGCCGGAATAGTCAGACTGAGTAGTAGTGAAATTTTTTCAGACTTCCTAGTGTTAAGTGTCTGTCTCTAGAACCTGAATGGCAAATATTCTCCACACACCCTCATATACTTGGCTTTGGATACATTGATAAAATGGCTTCAAAGTTCACATTTGAGCATTATTCATCGGATGTCATGAGTGCTTTATCAATCATTCGCAGTGAAACCTTAGAAAATGGCAAATCGGTTTGTTGTTTTGTTGTTATCTTATGCCTTTTCATGTCAGCCAACTACATTTGTGGGCTTCAGCCAAGTGTTCCAGCATGTTATAGCAAAAATTGACACTTTGTGGACTTAAAGCATGGCCATAAAGACCACCAGCCAATGTCTGGACTATTAATCCTCAGGTATGGCCATCAGTTGAGTTCGGGATTTCTTTTGTTTAACTGATAGAGTAGAGTCCTTGTAGTAATTACTACGTAGTTAAATGCACTTATCATTAAAATCTTGAAATATGTGTTTGATGTGCTGGTATTGATTACTAATGGCCATTCTACAAGCTCACAACACGTAGATATAATATTTTCACTATTATTAATAAAATAAAATAAAATCTGGAAAATCTTTGAATTTGGGCAACAAAATCTCAAATGTAATACAGCAATGCAGAAGTTGAGTAATATTTTAACAGGAGTGATAAATAGAATTCTATAATGTGCTTCTATTTGAATCATTTTTATGATTAAATGTGTTATCTTGTCATTACTGTAAAGATAGCCAATTATCTTATTTGAGTTTCCAATAGTGTAGCTACAGTTGTGTGCCATCGATATTGACACATTTATTTTGGAGAGGTTTGCGTGGTCTGCGCATTTCACAATGTATATATTATGTCCACTAGGGGGAGTAGAGAGCTATATAAAAGTATGAGACTAGTGAAATGTATATCATGCCAATAAAGCCCTTTGAATTGAATGGAATTTAATTGAAAGAGAAAGAGAGAGAGCGATAAAAATGACTTTGGTGGTTGGGGTTTTTATTAATTTGTTGTATAAATCAAACATCATATAATGCACGTGATTTTCTGTTAATGTTGACACTAATATTAGGCCTACGTCACGTCACGTCATTAACAACTACTAATGATATATTCTACAAGTTGTAGAAACATGTAAGATAACACTAATAGTTGTTAATGACGTGACGTGAAAAATACATTTATTCCACCAGCGTTCTACAACACAACACATCTGAGACCACATGCGTTTGTTACCAATAGTATAACCTTAAGTATGTGTCAGCATGACCTTAAACCGAAACTGTGTTTATCAACTTGAGATGAGATCATATTATTGCAACATTGTGCTGCCAGTTACAGAAAGATACGCTCAGAACACAGGTCTCTTTTCTCTATAATGATGTACCAAGCTCTCTCTCCCTCCCTTGAGTGGAGTGACTTACTGACTGTATATGTAAACTGTTGCTTTTCTGTCTATTCTTCAGAATTCTAATGAATAAACTTCGTATCTCTCCCCTCATAATGTATCTTTACTCTTCAAGATCTAACTCAGAGATTCAGAGATAAAATTCAAAGGTTAATTTCCCTAGTATTCTATACGTTGTCCATCACTGCTGATTGAGTTGCTACAGGAAATCTGTACCTTCTTTGATGATGTCCCTTCCTGCCGGGAAGGACTCGTCGTCAAAGTGGTGCTGCGTGCTCAGTGCTAGCAACACGTCTACGGCGGCGTTGCTGAGGTAGATGTTAGCGATGGCGGTCTGGAACATGACGGTGGAGAGGAGTGAGCCACCGACGGTGCTCCCATCAGAGGAACATGCCTGCTGCACGCTAAACGCTGTCAGGCTGTCATCAATCTACAGACAAGAGACAAAGCAATGAGAAAATGCTGTAGTATTTGTATGCATGAGGGTCTTTTTTTATAATCAACTAAATTGGTTGTAAATGACCCACACAAAAATAGCACAATCTCCAAGCTCACAACACATCACAGAGCGTTGTGAGCATGTAGTTCTGCTATTTTAGCTTTTTCTTTATTAATCGTTCATTAACATAATGGTTTGTGATATTGATTTGAAGTCATATCTTCAGCCATATATGGAGAGTATGCGCGTGACATCATCATCATCCCTGGAAGTTAAGCAAGAATAACTGAGAAAAATTACATTCTGGCCTTGCCCATACATCCAACAGAAAGGTCATATGTGATTGCATTAAACAACGTTAACCTCACTTTGCCACTCACTTTATGTATGCGCTGCGCATACCCTCTATTCAGGCATACAGTATAGCTAATAGTCAATGTATCTCACCGTCAGGCTGAAGTCTCTGCCCTCATCGGCTGCGAGGGTTTGACAGACTTCTGCTGTCTTTCTGAGGATGGCTCTCTGTGTGATGTCACGATGAGTGGTGGTGGCATTGTCATCAAATACAAACAGGGGTTGGAAGCTGTGGATGAAGCTCGGCAGGCAAAGCAACAGTGCCACCAGGAGGACAGAAGACCGTCTGGTAGCCATGTCGAAGAATGAGGAGGGTGCTGTGTTGAAATGGAGCAATGAAAAATGTGATTACTAATTCTCCTCATGGTTAAATAAAATAAATAAATAACATTCCGTATTTCTTCCTCCTCCCCTCTCTCTCCCCCCCCCCCCCTCTCTCTGCTCTCTCTCTTATGCTGCGTTCACACAGGCAGATACAAAGACATAGTTTAAGTTTACCATTCATTTTCAATGAAAGCCAGCGAAGTGAAGCTAAAAAGCAAATCTGACATCTCTCTCTCTCTCTCTCTCTCTCTCTCTCTTCTCGATGATCAAGTTATGGTCTGTGATCAAACACAACAGAAACTCTTGCCCAACAATGGAGATTTAATTTTGGGTTGAAATTCTATAGCCAGTCCACTGGTTATGGGTGTCTACTGTCTAATATGCCGATTTGCACTGACATTAGGGCATGTCCAATCCATATAGCCTACAGGCATATCTGCGCAGACAAACATCTTTACCTTTACTGTATAGTAAAGGTAAAGCATGCACGCACCCACGCACACGCACACGCACCACACACACACACACACACACACACACACACACACACACACACACACACACACACACACACACACACACACACACACACACACACACACACACACACACACACAGTCTACACATTATGTGCTTGCTGTGTTTAAACTAAAGTCCTTTATAACTTTGCGCCTCTCTCTGTTGGCATTCTCTCTGGTGTTTTGCGTGTACTATACTGAGTCCACTCCAGCGGACACATTCTCTCTGGTGTTTTGAGTGTACTATACTGAGTAGCCTACTATACTGAGTACTATACTGAGTGTACTATACTGAGTAGCCTACTATACTGAGTACTATACTGAGTGTACTATACTGAGTAGCCTACTATACTGAGTATTATACTGAGTGTACTAGACTGAGTAGCCTACTATACTGAGTACTATACTGAGTAGTCTACTATACTGAGTACTATACTGAGTGTACTATACTGAGTAGCCTACTATACTGAGTACTATACTGAGTGTACTAGACTGAGTAGCCTACTATACTGAGTACTATACTGAGTAGTCTACTATACTGAGTACTATACTGAGTGTACTATACTGAGTAGCCTACTATACTGAGTACTATACTGAGTGTACTAGACTGAGTAGCCTACTATACTGAGTACTATACTGAGTGTACTAGACTGAGTCCACTCCAGCGGACACATGCAGATCAATTAAAGGGTAAGACCACTTTTTTAGAGAGTTACTAACTCCAAATTTGGACAAGAAATAAAAAATAATTGCTCCAGTGATTAGAAATTGATAATTCAATATGGTCCTCATTTTAATTGACTTACATTGTACAGCTCTCAAAGTCACTCTTTTAGTACAGAAACAAACACAAAGTTGATTCAGACAATAGAGCATCACCAAAACTCATGTGGTTTAATTTTTTATAAGAATGTTAACGTCCTGTTGATTTGTCCATCTTTAGTAGGAAGAAAACCCGGACTGGATCCGTGGATCCGTATCCAGATCTTCAAATAGTAAAATCAAGTTAACATTTTTATAAAAAATAAATAAAACATCCAGTCGCAGTGTGCCGCGGGTTCGACTCCCGGACCCGACACGGCCTTTACTGCATGTCATCCCCCCATCTCTCTCCCGTTTCCTGTCAGCCTACTGTCTGTCCCTTCAAAAATCAATAAAAGGCGTAACCCGCAAAAAAATATCTTAAAAAAAAAAAAAAAAAAAAAAAACGTGAGTTTTGGTGATGCTCTACATTGTCTGAATCAACTTAGTTTGTGTTTGTTTATGTACTAAAAGAGTGACTTTGAGAGCTGTTTCAGCATGTAAGTCAATGAGGACCATATTTTGAATTATCAATTTCTAATCACTGTAGCAATTATTTTTGCATTTGTCCACATTTGGAGTTACATCATGGCACAAGGTAACTACACAACCCAAACCTCTGCAGAAGTGGTCTTACCCTTTAACCCTAGCTAGCTGGCACAATGGCACTGCTCCCATAAGGAGTACTCCCCTTCTCCACCCACAGTAGTCAGGATAGGAACCCCTTTTGGGGTTCTTGTTGCTATACAGTATAATATACTAATTGTAGTAATATTATTAGAAGCATAACATTTTTGAAAACATTTAATTAATATTTGAACATTTTCTGAAAACGTAGTTCAGTATTTAGGATGCGTTTTTAGACAGCCTCAGTCCTAAATGAGTTAATAGAGTGAAGTTGGAGACAGAAAAGGTAATAAGGGTAATAATAAGGTAATAAGGGACCAGGACCATCCACACCCACTATAACTTCACCACTGTCGTCGTTAATTTTGGTGTAGAGTCTGCCATACTTGCCTTTGAACATTTTTATAGCATCTAGTTATGCCGGTACTGTAGATCTGACTCAACTCCTACGCATAAATTGAGGAATAACATATGCGTGCATGACCCCATAATGCGGAGAGGGAGAGAGATACTTTTTCATGTGCGCAAATTGCAGAGCAATAACCCGGCTAGTTTGGGATACCAAAAGCTGAACACAGTTCCGTCCTCAGAAATGTCCTCTAATGAAGACTACTTCCACTGCCCAATTTGTCTGGCTCTTCTGTTTTTTTTGTTTTGTTTGTTTTGCACAGGTGGATTCACAGGTGGGTGGATGCCACCGAAGCATAATATAACATTCACAGAGGGTCATAATCCTGTCAAGTTTAACAAATTAATGAGAGACACTTAAGTGACAACACCTGTTGCTTCTCTCAACAGAAAGTGAAAGAGAGAGAGAGAGAGAGAGAGAGAGAGAGAGAGAGAGTGGTGTGAAAGTTTATGATGGATTAAAAAGAGGCACCAGCACAGCAGAATAAGTACTACAACTAATCGAGAGAAGACTAGATGAGAGTAGGTTGATATACGTAGCAAGCCACTGCAACTCTATTGTTTGGGGAAATTAGAGGCACCAATTTCCTTCAGTAGGAAATTGGTGCCTCTAATTTCCCCAAACAATAGAGTTTTTAAGACTTGAATAGATCACTTAGAGGCTCTCAAACCACTTTCTTTACCCTAAACTGCCAAGTACGGAAAGTTACACACCATATGATTCAATTATTGTAAAATAATAAAAACGTATGTTGTACAACCCTGACAATCACCTTGACAACTAGACTGTAAAAGTTATTTAACACTCTTGTCTTACCTTATACTTTCCTAGTAATCCAGTTCCTGAGAGAATGAGTAATTTCTATGAACCAATGTGTACTTTTCAATGTCAAATCTCTTACACTGAGTTATGTCACATGTGAGACAAAGAGAGAATGAGTATACAGGTGGTCATGTGCCCTTTTATACGTGATTGGTTACACCTTGCTTGGATGATAAGAGGACACTTCACCACTTAGGCATGGTGATGAAAAAGAATTCCGATCTCTTTGTGTGTGTGTGTGTGTGTGTGTGTGTGTGTGTGTGTGTGTGTGTGTGTGTGTGTGTGTGTTCAGGTGTGTGCCTGTGTGGGAAAGTTTGAATTCTTCACGTGAATCTGCTTTGTTCAGTTTTTTTAGTGCACTGTGGGCACTTTGCATTACACAAGGCCAGAGACTTTTTTATTTATTTTTACAAATGGATTATTAAATGTTCTCATACTAAGCTCAACTTTTCAAAACTGATCACACTGTTGTCTGTACCATCATACAGCTCAGGGGCGTCAATAGCTGAGTGGTTAGGCGCATACCAAATGGAATCTGATGTCTGACAGCGAGTACTTCAGTTTGATTCCTGGCCCCCAGTGGACCATGGCTGCATGTCACTCCCTGACTCTCACAGTGGATCAAAGTTACATGACTATACTTAAATACTTACTTCCGTGACACGATCTGAGGTTTACGACACACGTGTAATTGCTTAATCCTGATCTATAATTGTTCACGACACAAGCAATGGTTTCCATACTTTCACTGTGAATTGTTTACAAATGTCAGCCAATACCCTGGGCCTGGCTAGCTCCGTTTGGAACCTCAATATCTATAGATGAGGTTCAGTGGCAGGATATCCCTGCAAAGGTCTAAATGGGGTCGAGCCGTGCACAAACAGTGGCGAAAACCCTTTTCGCAGTATCGTTTCCAAAAAGTAAAGCTGTCAGAACCGAGATACCGTTGATAAACACAGGAACGTAACATTTTAAGTCAGGGGTACTACGGCATAGTTGCCAGGTGGCCGTTGTCACAGTAGTAGCATGAACAGGTTGTGGCTGCATGATGAGGACATTGTTCTTCTTGATACGCTGAGCTTTGACAACGCACCACCTCTCATACAATTCCTGGACAGAGAGAAACTCATCTCCCATGATGCGTTGGGCATGCGTTCTCACCACCAACTGCATATGTTTCCCCGTTATCGGGTGGTGCAGTGACACACATACATATGCATACAGTACGTGAAAACTCACATCACAGTCACACCCCCGA
Organism: Protomyctophum parallelum; assembly: GCF_964188405.1. NCBI lineage: Eukaryota > Metazoa > Chordata > Actinopteri > Myctophiformes > Myctophidae > Protomyctophum > Protomyctophum parallelum. Next base: position 47,476,473 of record NC_139702.1, on the reverse strand, counting down.
GTCTCTGTCCTCAGGTATCACATAGTCATCATGATTGACACGTCCGGTTGTCTCTCCCAGGTCTCTCCCACGCCTATCCTTCACATGACAATTCAGCCATGAAGAAACACTCGTGAGAAATCATGAGCCAGTGCTGGGGGTGGCAGTGGCTCAGGAGTTAGATCGGCTGCTTGGGAATCAGTTAAATGGATGTGACACTGAATTCAACCGTTCAGACACTGAACCGTTAACTGCTCCCAGTGAACACTGAGCAGGTGGGTGCTTCCATGGCTTCCTCTGCTGTGTGAATGTGTGAATGCAATGTAGTTTGTAAACTACTTTGGATAAGGAGCTATCTATTTATAAATGTGCCAGGTCTCTGTTGTGTATATACGTCTGTACATCAGTAATCCACATAAATCGAAAACAGTTCGCCTTACAGACTTCAAATTTGACACATGCGTTCCACACCACCAATGCAGTGCCCGGTGTCGAGTCGGTTGGATACATGGTTGTCCGGAACCACCACAAAAGGCTCTGGTCAGGCTCTGCCAGTGGGTCTAATGAGCCTCACCTGCAAATTCCATGACGTCACATTGCGATTAGGCAACACACTTCATTTGGGCGTGCCTGACACAGAACTCCATATTTTAAGGGAATTAAGGGACTCTGAGAGACAGATACAGAAATCTCCATATATCGGCATAAAAGGGAAGCATACAGATGGGTGAAATACTCTGCATAAAAGGGACACAGACAGTCACAGATGGGTGGAACGGGTACTCTGACACGGGTACAATTGAGATTGGGTTCAGGCAACTTTTGGCAGATAATGTACAGTAGTAAGGACATAAAAACATTCTAAACATTTTTATATTTGTTATTGATGAAACAAAGGGCAGATGTTGACTTCTGAAAATATGTGGCTTCCAAATAATAATCATAACTGGTGCGAGATGACCTATGTATAACCTTGCATGGTCACCTGTGGTACAGGCAGGTGTCGCAGGGGTTGCACAATGCATGTTTAGTCAGAAAGAAAGAGACAGTGAAAGAAAGGATTAGCAAGAGAGGCTACAGTTCAGGTTCAGTTCACCTTATGCTGCGTTCACACGGTCAGATACAAAAGTACGGTCTACCATTCATTTTCAATGGAAGCCGGCGACGATTTTTGTTTGTCAATGTCACCTTGAACTATTAAATCATGGGCTGTACTGAACCAATGTATTAACTGATGAACCTGTCTGTATTGTAAAATAGTGGTAACATGACAAAGTCAGATTTAAAAAATAAAGTTATGATAACATTGCTGTTAAAGTTGCCATATTCAAGTGAACAATTAATTAAAAACATACCAAACGCCCGGGGTTATTTAATCCATTAAATCTGAGCGCCCAGCGATTTATAGCAGCGGAGCACATTTAGCGACGGACCAGTTGCTTGGTGTAGCCAAAACACTCCAGAGGTGATCGACAACAACGGGAGGTATGATTCATTCTAACGCGACTATCGACGGGACCGCGATGGGCCGTCTAACACATAATCTTTGCTTAGAATTGGACGGATCAAGAGTTATTCACGTTTTAAGATTTTCGGTCTCATCGGCTAAAATGGGGGGGGGGGGGGTTTGATGACGTCCCACTGGGAAATAACATCGAATGACGCTCCCAGCCTGTGAAGCGATGCGATCGGTTTTGATATCAATAAATCTCCGTCCTTTTATCAATCTCCGTTCTGAGCACTGGGCGTTACTAATTAATTGAACGGAGAACTCCGTCCTTGCCGCTCGGGATGTTTAGGTCAGGCCTTTTCCATGGGAGCTAATAGTTCAAGGCAAATTGAACTCCACCAACATAATACAATGAGTCAGTGTTTGTCATCTTTAGTTAACTGCTTTAGTTTTGTTCTGCCAACACATTTGTAGGTTCCAAACAAAGGACCTCAGTAGTAACCACTGCCAGAAACAATTTGGACAATAGCCAATGAAAATTATGAAATCAAATATAGGCTACTAATCATTCATCACTGGCGCATAGCCTCTCCAAACACAGTAATTCACAGCTTAGCTATTTAGTATTTAGTGACCTTAAAACTGTTGTTAATTATTTTGATCAGTGCCTGTCACATTTTAAGTCCTACGAAAACATCCCTGTCTATCTCCCTGTAGAAGTCATCTTTTGTGTGGCAACATGAGCTCAGTGTGTTCATATATTTACCATCTGAGTGATGCTAAAATATTCCACCATCCAGTTCCACCGCATATTTTGAATACACAAAACCCACTCTCAAGTTGTGCACAGAGTAAAGACGAACTTGTGTATAGTGTTCAAGGAGAAAGAATTGCATTGTTTATGTGAGGGAGATACGTAGGCCTACTTGGCTGACATATTTACCTTTATCTTTACACTAACCACAGTGCTAATATGGTTTGTTGACTTTTGAGCAGTGACGCCTTCACAAAGGTATTTTGGAGTAGCGACACAATTAATTATAAGCTCTCGCTGTGTGTGACAGTGTGTGTGTGTGTGTGTGTGTGTGTGTGTGTGCTTGCGTGCATGCATGTTTGTGTTTTAGGCCTACATTTATTGAAAAACACGATCGGGCATTAGGCAAAAATGATTTATGTTTTAAGATTAATTTAACACATTTACACATAATTTATGTTCAACAAATGTTCAAGAGCAACATGTGAGAAAATATTGCTTATTCAATGGAGAACAAAATACTTGCCATAAAAAGCCTGGCAATCAGCAATCAAACACAAATGTTTGGTCGAACCATGTGACTCCCATTGGAATTGCATTGTGGCAGCCATTAATTGCGAATGCACTGAGCACTAATTATGAGACCCTGCAGATCATGTCTGTGTGAGTGTGTGTGTGTGTGTGTGTGTGTGTCTGTGTGTCTGTCGGTCCCGCTGTGACACCACCCGCCCGCCACCAGAGGGCGCAGCTGTAGCACACACACACACACACACACACACACACACACACACACACACACACACAGACAACGCAGGCACACTTTGGCGTCACAAAGATGCCAAAAGCCGCGAGCGACAGGCGTCTCTTCCTGGTTTTTAGACATCTGGTGGATGGAAAATGAAGCTTGCGCAAGGCTTCCATTTGCCGCGGGGGCAAGCGTTTCCCGTGGAAGGAGATTTAGGACGTTTTAACTCATGTCATCATGTCAATGTCGACACACAAATAATACAGACTATGAAAAACCACGCCATCAAATGGAATAGTGGTTTAAAGAACTCAACTTTATTTATTCCTACAAAATCACGACCATACATTCACAATGAATGAGTCGGCTGCTGACCGGAAGCAGAGTGGCGGCCCAAGCTGAACGCGGAAGAGTCGGATGCATACTGTATAACCTATATTCATTTTTCCAATAGAGATTTACAAAAATATTTATATAAATTATTCTAAGCCTAGAATCAAGCCATACAGGATCGTAATAATCATGACCATAAATGATTCTGTGAAAAAAATTGGCTACTTGAATATTTAATTATTTGATATAGGCCTACTACATTTAATAAACACCATTTGTTTGGCGTATTTCTTTTTTTTCCTTCTTCACAGAATCAAAGGTTTTATGGTCATGAGTCATCAGGATCCTGGATGGCTTGATTAGGCTTAAAATAATTTATATAAATATTTTTGTAAATATCTATGGGAAAAACGAATGGCCAATTTTTTCAGTGGGTCCAGCACCGCTGTGAGGCAGAAACCTTGTAGGTGTATATATTTATGATATATAAATAAATTCCCTTGCAATAATAATAAAAATAATGCAATGAAAATGCAATTTTCATTTTTTCTTCACCTAATTACCAGAGTGGATATGCTGTTGTTTATCAACTACTGTAGCATTTGGTGATCACAATCAACAGGAGGAATATGAGGTTGAAACAAGTGTAACAATATATGTTATATCGTGAACAAGGAGCTCCTTATTTGAGAAGTCTTAGGGCTCCATTTTCGTCACGCTAAACCCCTTATCCCTAAACTTCTTTGCCTTTTCTTTTACTATTTTGAAAAACATTTTTGAATAGTTCAAATAGCCAATCTACATTGACACGTTGTGAGCTTGTAGACTGGCCATTTTAACTATTCAAGCTGTTTACCTTTTGTGGTTCCATTTCTCTCCCCTGACCTCACACAGGAGATTACAGGTTGTAATATAAATATATCCTCAGCAGAGGGCGCTCTTCAAGGAAGACTGGAGGACTGAGGTCAACAAAGTGTTCATCACATTTTCACATTTTGCAAATCAAATGAAACATTTCAAGCATTAATTGCCAGTAGGCCTATGATGTAATCGCATAAACATCCCAGTGAGCAGAAAATCGAAGTGGAGGACCTACAGTCTTTATATCCTATGCATTTAGTCATATAGTGCATGTTCATTGGAGGGAGGGTCGCCTACCATTGTATCATGTTGAGTTTTTATTTTGATCAGACAGTATATAACTGCTATTAATATGAATTAACTGCATGCTTATTTGAAAGTGTCATATGGAATTGGCAGGCTGGGGAAGGGGTACAAAAACACAAGGAAACAAATAAGTTAAATAACCAAACTAACCTCATTGATTGAATACTTTATTAACACTGTGCAAATAGTACAGTGGTGTGATTATACAATAGTAGTAGGTCAGTAGGTCAGTTCACATCTTTCACATTATTTTGAAACCATATGAAAAGGTCTATCACTGGTAAACATGTGTCAAATTGGAGAATTCCCATTTCACAATCACCTTTTGAGTGTTTGCTCAGTAACTCTCCAGCTCATTGGTAAGGGACACAATGCATAGATAACTTATATTAATACTATCACAATATAGCTTTGACGTTTTTAACAAAAACACGTTTTGTATAAACAAAACATATCACTTACAGCCAATTATTTTCACCCCTTTTTTCTCCTAATTTACGGTAGTTATTATGCCAATTAATGCTACCCAAACATTTCTGTCTTGCCACTGTTTTGTGCAACACTGCCAGTGAGGAGCCCTCACTATGTCCCTCAGAAGGATGTAAGTGCTTCGGTCCTACTCCTCCTGTCCAACAGCCCCTGCTGACAGGCAACGCCCCAGCCTGTAGGAGTCTGCCACCTCCCTCAAACACAACCTTATTGTGTTTGTATCGATAGACACTCGGCCAATCCAGATGCACCACAGTGGATTTAAACCCTGAGACAGGCACTTTACTCCTGTGCAATCCAAGCGCCCTAGCCAGTACAAAGTTAAGTTTGAAGACTAAAGTTGGCCAATACAACTTAACCACAAATTCACAGTTCCACGCCGATGGAACTGTAATAGACATCCATGTCTGAACTGTTGTTGGCTGTATTTTTCTTGTGAACTTTCAACATTTTCACAAAGACAATGATTAGCAAGAAACTTGTGACAATGACACCGATGATGACAACAGTGACTAGAATCATTTTGGATACATTATATGGTACAGATATTTGATGCAATGTATCCCTATCTCTATCATAAACACAATCCATGTTACTTCTAAGTGCATAGAGCACTTTGCACTGCTGGTTATTTGTCTTAATGCTGGTGACTTTGAAGGCCTCGTAGGGAGGAATCAGCACTTGCCCCGTGTGATTTAAGGTGGAATAATATGTTATGTCAGCACTAAAGCATGTGTAGATGTCAAAACAGGAAGTGCTCCTTGACAAGTCCATGCTCCGCTCTGCAAAGTTTAATATGAAGGTGCCAAAGTGTACGTCCTTGTTGGAGACATTCTGACTCCAAATCGCCTGTGTTCTGAGGTGCGTGTAACCGCAGGACACTTGATCATGTCTCAGGATCTGAATGGCCTTGCTCAGGTAAAAATAAAGGGAGTGGTGGTTAAATATTTCCTTGTGAACATTTATGTCTGCTGTGCTTGTGGCCATTTTGATATCTTGGCCTATGTGAGGATTTGTGGCGTTGGTGTACAAGTATATGGACGTAGAATGTTCTCTCTCCATGTGACTGTGTACGGGTTTCTTTGCTTTTCGTCCTGCAATACTCCATGCTTGACTCAAATTTGTACCAGCTTCCCACCCCTGCGTGACGGGTATTTTGACAACTTCAGAGTCGCAACCATCATGCATGCTGTCACCAGTACTGCTGAAGATGCCCTGCAGCAAGATATACATTGAGTGAAAATAAAAATGAAAAGATTAAATGATGTCAAGAAAGAGGAAAGTTCTAAATAATCTATTTTCCCTTTCATTTTTTGTGATCTTATAAACATATTAAAAAGTACCTTTTCAGGACAGAAGATCAGAAATATGACGATGAATAATCCTGATCCCACCGAGAGAAGAAGTGAGGTGATCGTACAGATATGGACGTTTTTTAATTGACATGCTTGCCTCTCCAAGCAGGGCATAGCACATCTGGAAAGGGTGAACAGGGTCCATGACAAACGTAAGAATGAACATTTAAGTAAAATATCAAAATGTTTATGACACTTGTGACTTTTTAATATCACATGAAATATATCACATAAAATACACACCGAACACTAATATAATGATAATAATAAAATAGGATCTCATTATTAGATCACATTATTTGATGACAACACATATCGGCACATATCAGTTCATGTTTAGCCTATACTTGTAGGCCTACAGCATATAACTCAAAGTTTTTAACCAGGATTTATCATACATACAATTCAACTTACAATGTTATCGGCATCATTGTGACTGCTATAACCGCTGTATTCCATGTGAAGAAAGTCCTCTACTGCTCAACTATACAACAGGAACATTTTGCGGAAAACGGAAAATCATTTTTTGCCAATTTCTTCTTCTGTTTGTTTCTCTATTACTGCGTGCTCCAGTTGACTAGATGGATGTATCTGTTGTTTGTTTTACTGGTGTGGTTTGCTGTCAAACAGGATGTACTGGTGTAACCACACATGTGCAGTGCCTTCTCCTGCATGCAAAGTGAAATGACACCATGACAGCTAGAGATAGTGAGGCTTTATTGCAGCATGTTTTACTTCCCCCACCTCTAGCCTTTACTGTCAACACACCACTCAAATGGATATGTGTTAATGTTTTGTCCAAAACGCACGCATGCACGTTATTCTTTTTTTTTCAGAGAGCTTGCCTTTGGTCTGAAGTCTGAATTCATTCTTATCAAACAATATAGATTTTCTTAATGATACGTGCAAGAAAAGTTCTGCACTATACTGTAGCTGCTGTTCAGCGATCTCACAGCTTTAGTGTTAGTCAAAGGCACAGCACAGTGCTCTTGCTCATACTGTGTTGCCGTACCAGTATATCCTGTTGCCCAAATCCTGGCTGGACTTGGGACACACTTTGTCACTTGGGTAGAATGCTGTGCTTTCAACAGTTCATAGTTTAGAATCTCTAATACCACCATCCTAATGATTGCATTTGGCTGTCAAAAGGTAAGCCTAAAAACGTAAAGATCACATTCATTATGTTTGTGTTAATGGGAAAATTCGAGGGTATTTTGATTCATGTAAACAGCCTACGTATGTGTGTTTTTATAGTTCATGTCCATTAATAGTGGCTAAACATGTGTGTGTGCATGCACCTGTCCATGTGTATGTGTGTGTGTGTGTGTGTGTGTGGTTCATGTGGGGAATAGAAAAACATTTATTTTGACATCCTCACAAGTCTAAATACAAACTGTGTGTGTGTGTGTGTGTGTGTGTGTGTGTGTGTGTGTGTGTGTGTGTGTGTGTGTGTGTGTGTGTGTGTGTGTGTGTGTGTGTGTGTGTGTGTGTGTGTGTGTGCGTGCGTGTGCGTGCATGTGTGCGTGTGTGTGTGTTTCATGTACAATTAGTTCACAACAGAAAATTCCAATGACTCATTGCAAATATTCCAGGAATGAAGAAATGAAAAAAGAAACGACCAAGTTTAAGATACTAAGAACCTGTGATAGTGGTTTGTTTCATTCCCATTCAGACATGGAGCTGCACAAGAGACAAATGTACGAAGAGCAAGTCAATGGCAAACTGGGCAACGCTTGCGACTGTTGCCTTGCTGGTTACGACACTGGTATTATATCATGACCCATTTCTGATACTCTGGTGGCATGAGAAACCTGTTGAGGTGAGCTATGTTACACGTCCACACACATGCATTGCACTAAACATGTACACGTGTGCTGAAAGTTCAATAGCCCTTAACAGACAGTCAGACATTATGTGGCGGACAGCAGGCGAAACAACCTTATGAAAAAAATGTAGTTTTCAGGAAATGGAAAAAGGAACTTGTTATTATTTGTCACAAGCTCTTAATACATGTAACCGCATTCAGCCTGGGGTCCCTCTATTGGGCATGTAATTATAAAATAAACTATAAAATAAACTGTGTTAATATTTATTAAATGAAAAACATAAAAATATTAAATATGGAGAATTATTGATACAATGTTTTTGATGAAATAATAATGTTGAAATAATAAACTGCATAATACATTACTTTTTCCACTTCACTGTGGTATTTTCTGTTCTGTTTCTAATTGCAGCAGAATGATTCTTTGCCTCTGGATATGGCCACTGACTCCATCGATGACATGTACAATGGATGCCGATCAGAGGTGGCAGCTAAGATTCATGAGCTTGGCGTATTCGAGTGGCACGTCAATAAGAACTTCAGTAACGCTTGGGCTCTAGCTGAACAAAAAGCAAATAAACCTGCCCACAAGGATTTGGAAGATGACCACGCCACGGCGATATACATGCACACTGACGATGAACTCCAAGATCTCCAGGATGACTTCAACGAAGCCGTGAAAACAAAGAGGCACAAGTATGGGACGTATGGATTTAAGTACCACTATCTCTACTTCTACCTCTCTGATGCAATCCTAGTACTCAGGGCAAATCGAACACCGTGCATTACCAGCTATCACAGGAGTAACGCTTCCTTTAATCAGAATGTTCTGGACAAAAACATGCGCTTTGGTAGCTTCATCTTGACTTCTTCAAGCACGGAATTGCTGGATTCTTTCGGTAGTGTTTCTTGCTTTGAGATCTATACTTGTTTCGGAGCTGACATAACACATTACTCAGCCATAGACCGAGAGGGGCAGGTGCTCATTCCTCCTTACGAGGTTTTCAATGTCGCTGCTATTCGTCACTCAGGCGACCAGTGGTGTAGAGTGGTCTACACACTCCGGAGTACCAAAATGCCAAGGAGCACGTTAAATTGTAAATTTGGTGCAAGTACCTTGAAAAATATCTCCAGGAGCCAGGATGGGGCCAGTCTGGTGATCACATTGACAGGCTTGGTGCTGCTGGCTTTAAGCTCTGCAGTGCTCATAAGACGGAGGCAGAAGATATTTGTGGCTGTGGTGCTGGGAGCACTGCTGCTGCTGATGATTATTGTAGTCCTTTGGTCAATGAACTCATAAGCTGCTCCATAGTATCAGGATTTCACTGGAGATGGCACTGTGTGTTAGTCGATCCATTAAAATAATACAGATGGCAGTGAAACATTTCACAGGTCATTTTAGCTACTGTATAGCTCCTCGCAGATATTCTGGTTGGTCAATGATCCTGTGCTGAAGCATTAGCAAGGGGTTCTCTTCATGATGACGTCATTGGGACAGGTGACAGGGGCAAGTCCAGTCTGTCTTTGCAAGGGTGACCTCAGGTGTTTACTGAAAAGCAGCCGCCTCACCTCAGTGGCACTCCAGTATAAACTTTTCAAATGTCCCTCTGACCCTACAGGAATTGGGAATTGGCTTACTTAATAATGAAAGGAATTCTGTACTGGACATATATGGAGCGTGTCTTGAGTGTACAGGATTTGATGAGGTCAGATCAACATATGGAATGTCAGAACAGGTCAGCTCCATATATGGAGACATATAAGGGTGGCAGTGGGGGCAGTGTCTTGAGTCTACTGGGTTTGATGAGGGCCCAGGTAGGGCCAGGTAGATAGGTAGCCTTAATTTTCGGGCCTGTTGAGAACTGGACGCAGCTGCACTAATAACTTGTTCGTTCAGTTTGAATGGACAGGTATCAGTGAAAAGGGAGACATCGAAGAGGACATAAAATAATTCATCTTTTTAAATCTGGGGACCCTGGCTATTTTACAAACTATCGCCCAATATCAATGTTGCCCTGTTTTTAAAGGTCTTAGGAAAGCTATATTTCTTCACATCTAGAAAATCAGAAAATCCTTTATGAACACCAGTACGGTTTACATGGCTTTACTGCAACTTGTTGATCATATTTATAAAGCCAGAGATAAGAATGAGTTTGCCTTGGGTATAATCTGCATGGACTTATCAAAGTCCTTTGATACAGTCAATTATGATATACTTCTAAAGAAACGTACTATGGGTCTCAAGGACACATTTTTAAATGGCTTCAGAGGTATGTATTTGATCACGAACAATATGTTTCAGTAAATGGTATAGTATCAGGCAGGGCAACTGTATTGTCTGGAGTCCCTCAGGGGTCGATTTTGGGTCCTTTGTTATTTCATATCTATATTAAAGTAGCTATAACATGCATTTTATTTTATCATATTGTCTATGTCCCTCAAACGTATTTCTAATGGTTTGAGCCTCAATCACCTCTCTGATATATCCAGGCCAGGGCATTTCTTTTCTGCCCACAATGTCCCGAGGTGGTGGGGGAACTGATATGCAATTATTTTATCTTTTTTTTGTTTTTATTCAAAAGTTTTCTTCTTTTTTTTTACACCAAATAATTATTTGAGTCATTATAATACTGATGTTAAATAAACCCAGGCTTGTTTCCATTCCATGACAGTTCAGACAATCAACAATGACGGACATTGTAAACAAAGTGGAAATTAAAATTTGGAACTGAAAGTAGGGTGAAACTGATTAAATCACGCATATGACCAAATCAGTTGAGCTGTTCCTGAGAGCAATTTCCATAAATGATAAGAAAGCCTGATTGTTCATTATTTGTGGGGATAGAAAAAAGAAAAAATATATAATAATAATAAGTGTCATTTGATGTTATATGTCCTTTAATGATTTACCTTCTGTTTGCTCCAGGTTGTTTCCAATACTTTTTGCTGATGACACCAGCTTAATTATAACACACGCTGACTTTCATTCCCTCATAGCTGAGGCCAATGAAGGTTTGGAGGGGGGGGATTGAATGTTATTCCATTGAAAGATTAGAGGGAATTATTGAGATGTAATATTGTGTAAATACGTTTCATGACTGTAGGGTTGAATTACGCCCATTCAAATTTGTATTTGTGGAAACAAACAGATGTACAACATTGTTCTTTTTCAAGAAACTAGCCGTAGCTACTTTACTTATAAAAGTTATAAGTTAATACCCACTACAGTAATAAAAACACACTTCATTGGTGCTTTTTGAAACAAAGGTATACTTTTTCAGAGCCCTGAGAATGGCGAGGCTGCACAATAGCCGAAGGCATGGGGAGAAAGATGTTTTGAAAAATGTTTTGCACTCCGTCAGTGTGTGTATGCGTGCGTCCATCCGTCTGCCGATCGATGCCAAATTTTGCAAACACACTCCCTGGATGCCAACGATGTACCTCTGCCCCAAATCTTCCAGATTCTTTTTTTATATTACTCCTCCAGAATAGATTCTGTCCAAAGATCCTACAAATCGTTACACAGTATCTCTATAGTCATGTGTTAAGACGGATCTGTCCGATATTTCATATTCCTTCCTCATTGGCTAACATTGGCTTTCAAAGTTTGCAGGATTGGCCCGTTTTGAACAAAAAGCCTCAAATCATGAATGCAGCGGGCAAATTACATGAAATCTTTCACAGACGTTCCTACTAGGCTGAGGAATATATTCCACCCTTTTCACATTGGTTATAGCGCCACCAACAGGTGGATTTTTGAAAAACACAACTCCTGTCAAGATGTTACCGTCGAACAGTGTTGGAAAGTAACTAAACTACTAAAGTATAGTAATATTACCTTTTCCAGTAACTAGTAATATAAATTACTTTCACATTTTGAGTAATAATATTACTAATGTGTTACTATTTTCCAAAAGTAACTCATTATCTTCACGAGCCTTGGTGGCACTGTGGGCTTGAGTGTTTATTTATAATGGTACATGGTAGAGTCTGGGTTGGGATCGAGTTCCTTTGCAGGCTGATAATCCGGTCTAGATCTAGACTAGTGCCGATACAGAAACGATGTGCACTTGTCTGTACATTATCCAAAATATGCAATTACTGGGGACGAGAAAGAAAAAGTAAAGTAGGCTTAAAGTAATAAGTAAATAGTTACTTTTGGTAAGTAATAAATATATGTAAAGTATTAATTTTACCTTTTTAAAGTATCTAGTAATCGTTTTTGAGAAACATTTCCAACACTGCCATCAGATACTGTATGGTGACCATGCGTAGGACACAGTCAGTTTTCACAAGCTTCTTTGGTGCCCCATATTGCCTGAGTACAGGTATGTATGTCTAGCATCCTTCCAATCCCATGTGGATGGAGTCAAACGCTTTGTATAACTGTCATGTAAAAGGGAGTCCACATATGAGTACAAGTTCAAACATATGTGCAGTAGAGCGGTGTCCCTTTTATGCCCATATATGAAGTTATTTGTCAGGCATGCCCAAATATGGGGTATATGCAGATGTCAGAACACCATTGTGATGTCAGAACAGGCCAGCTCCATATATGGAGATGTCCAGAGCCTGGGCGGGGGGCCTGTCCAAGTGTCCAGAGCCCGGGCAGAGGCTTTTGTGCTGTTTCTGGACAAGCGGTGGTCCGACGGTCTTGACACCGGGCACCATCTGTGGTAGTTTGGAACACGTGTTGCAAATTTGAAGGCGGTGGGGCGAACGGTTCTCGAGTTACTGTATATGGATTACAGACGTACGTACACACGTACACACAGAGATGCGGTGCATTTATATTAGGGTAAGGCACTAACTAAAAAAAAATAACTAATGAAATGAATAAATCAGTGTGAGTTGTGGGATTGTTCTTGTTGCCTTGTTAAGACCGGAAATGCTACACTGAAAATGCATAAACTCATGCTCTCACTAACATGCACTCCCAACACACATACAGTAGACTGAGATAGAAACTCTAGGAAAAACAAATTCCTATACTTTCCGATTTTAAATTATTTTGGATAATATAGGATCATCATCAAGCATGAAAAGTTGACAACAGTAGAGGCATAAGCGATGAAGTTAGTTTGCAATAACAGATGATCAGCACCATGGAGAGCACCAAGGAGTCAAAAACACCACTTTACATATCAATATGATCAGAAAAGGCAGTTCATGATCCAAAAGTACAGTACAATCTGCTCACTCATGTCAAAGATAATGGCTTATCCATGATGACTACTGTAAATACTCCACCAGCAAATTAAATCAATCAATCAACACAACACATACAATTGAATTCCTGTATTTGTTTTCCTATATTCCAGTTGTAGGATTCATAGGGTGCCTGGTCTGATTCACAATAAATCATAAAAAGTGGGGCAAACAGGAGTTGGAGGTGGAGACCCCCTTCTGGCTGAAGGCCCATTGGCCCATATCTATGCAGCCCTGATGCTGATCTGTGGTGTGAACTTGTTAAAAGTGCTAACAAGGACAAATGTAAAGTTAAGATGAAAAAGGAAGAATTATTACTATTGTTACTTCTAACTGGTCTGAGCAGTATTACTGTGTGTTTCAGGTCTCATCACAGCATCCACAACATTGCTCACAATTACCTGGCCTTATACAGTATTCCTATTCTTTTTCTGTTATTTACTTAATTTACTAAAATCTTACTCCTTACTCCTTACTTCCTTACTGCAGCTTCAAGGAAGTCATGCTGATATCATGATTTCTCCTACAGAGGCATAATTAGCTGTCGGAAACAGTTCCAGGATGGCGATCAAAACTCTGTGAAAAACCAATAAAGGATAATAAAGGACCACTGCTGTTCTGTCACAGTCAAGGAGCTATTCCTGGAGAGAGGCATGGTGTATGGATTGAAGAAAGACTTGGGCTCAACACAGATATCAGAGCTCAGAGTGACGGGCAAGTAAAAGCACACTACACACTACTATACTACTACTATACTATACACACTGTACCATACACATCCAGTAAAAGGCTACTCATCAACTCTAACCAACAATGAAGGAAAGGGTTGCCCTCTTGTGGCATTCCAGTAAAGTGCACTCACTGGTGGCAATCCTGAAATGTTCAGCATTGGTGAATGTCATATAGTTAAATCACAGAGAAATTATGTAATGGTAAAAGTTGTTTTACCATTACAACGCGTAATATGCAATAATATATTTTAATTTAATATTGTCATCATTTTTCGACCGCTGTCGATATCGTGGATTTCACAATAACACGCCAGACTTCCCGGTCCTTCATTGCCATCCCCAGTTCCTGCTTACTGACGCCTGTGTCCCTAGCGATGACATCACCCAGCTCTGTCGCAGTGGCCGGCAAACTGTGTTCTTCTGGATCGGACTAGTGAAGAAACACGGGGAAGGTTGCCGTTTATTAGATTAGTCGATGGGTGGCTCTTCCAAGACAGATTTTGTGCTCTCATTAGAAGGCGGGTGTAAGTGCCATCCAACCATTTCTCTAGTTTCTTTTAAAGTGTCTATGTCTCAGAGCCATAGAGTAGAATCGGCTCGACGGTCGTCCTAAATATTTAAACTTTTAAAATGGTAAATGGTGCATTTATATAGCGCCTTTATCCAAGGCGCTTTACATAGATTGTGCATTACATTCACCCATTCATACACCGATTACGGCAGAAGCCATGCAAGGTACCAACCAACACATCGAGAGCAATTTGGGGTTCAGTGTCTTGCCCAAGGACACTTCAACATGTAGACAGGAGGAGCTGGGATTCGAACCGCCGACCCATGGATCATTGGACGACCTGCTCTACCTCCTGAGCCACAGTCGCCCCTTTTAACATCTTACTAAGCTGGGATGACCAGATCTTATGCATGACATGTCATTGCAGGCTGACCAGGCCATACCCTTCAATATTGTACAATATTGTAGTATGGTATGTATGTGTGCGTGCGTGCGTGCGTGCATGTAAATTCTAAATTAATAGATTCATTAAATAATTGATCACAGCTTTTGAGTGCGAAATTAAATGTGTGTTGTTAACACTGGGGACTTCACTGTGAGGGTGTATATCAAAGTAACACGCCTAACAAAGGTGGCACCTTATCCTTTTTCCACAAAGTACAATGACTACATCTTCTAACTAGCACAACTGTTAACAATTAATCTACAAATGTGAACACTTACAATTATACCACCTGAGGCGTGATGGTGTCTGCAAACTCCCTGGCAAGTTTAGAATAGACAAACTGCATCTGTGGGCTGCACTCTATTCAAAGTGAAAGGTAAATATGACACAGCAGCGACGGCAGTAATTGTGATGAATTGAGAGGCAGAGAAACCAGGCAGCTCAGACCATTAGCATTGGCTTTGAGCAAGCGCATGCATTAGGTTATACTAAGCTAAATGGATTCTACTGAAGTGCTGAAACTGTTTTATCATTGCTTGAATGCAAATTTCCAAATGATTACTAGGTGAAGTTATACAGATTGTGATGATCTGTTTAGATTCACAAGACCCCTGGGTCACGGGTCACATTCCCACCTAATACTTCGGTAGACTCAATGCGAATGGACGGAGAAATTGGGATTCTTGCATATTTCATTTGCTGCGGTTTGCCTTCACACTGTCATCCGCAGCAATTGGAAACGCAGCAGGGGGGACCTTTATCAATGTGTTCCATTCATAAACTAGCCTACACAGTGAAATCTATGGTGATAAAATTATACTCATAACGTGCATGTGTGCCGTCTGGGACTGGACCCCCCCTCTCTCTCTCTATCTCGCTCTCTCACTATACGCACGCAGCCACGCACTGTTCTTTTGGGCATGGAGGCACAGCGCTGAGCGCACTGATATATCAGACAGCAGCGCAAAATGTTTACAAGTTTATCAAGATGAAAGTCCCTACTCTCCAGTCCCCACACAGTGACAGCACTCCATGTTTACGGCACGCACAGACAGACAGACAGACAGACAGACAGACAGACAGACAGACAGACAGACAGACAGACAGACAGACAGACAGACAGACAGACAGACAGACAGACAGACAGACAGAATATTCTGTAGGCTATAATACACTGCAGTGTTTTTATGTGTTTTCTTAAGCAATTGATTAATCTACTCGTCCTCATTTCGATCAGGGCTCCATACTCCTCATTCGACCACGTCTATCCACGGTAACGGGACATCTTTCCGCTGCATAAAATATGCCTTATCCGTCTCCAACTGTGTTCAGCTCCTCACCCGCCACATTGTTTGCTTCATTTCCTTTATTTACTGCGGATTAAATGCCATAGGCATGGTTCCAAATAAATATGTCCCATGTAGGCCTCAGGCTGCTGCACCATTCAAAGACGTCACTAGCCGAATGCACGGAAATAAAAGTCTGGGTACCAAGGCTAAGACTTCACAGACATGGCAGGATCAAAACACAGGGCAAAAGGTTACCTTGTATATTTAGATTACATTATCCATTCCTGATGCAGTTTCAGAAATATATTGTAACAGAAGGGATATAAGAGATATTAGAGCAAGGGATGTGAATGAGCAATCCTCTCATCTTCCTTCAAGAACCCACTGTCACCTGGTCCCCTGGCCTGGACCAGGCCCTCCATGTGTCTCTGGCCAGCTCATTCCTGCTGCTCACAACCAATTCAAAACACTGGCGGTGACCTAGAAGGTGACCAAGTAAGGGCATGACACCCTCTTACCTTCAGGATATGATCCAGCCCTACACTCCCTCCACACATTTCCATCAGCTCCCAGACACAACTGCAAGATGACTCCAGTCCTGACCCTGCTCCCTCCTGGCCCCTTCCCATCTTCTGCCGCTATCTGAAAACTCATCTCTTCAAACTCTACATAACCCTGTACCACCAATTTGTTTGCATCAGTACTTGTTACCGATACTAGTGATGGTGTTACTTGACTCACATATACAGTGTATTATATTTACATACTGTAGAGCTTGTTCACAGAAGATGCTATCATTGAAATTTGGTGTCTTTCTTATTTATTGAGCATGAATGTTCTTTTTCATCAGCACTGGGAGCTTCCCACTGTCCCAGACAGTACAACCACAGTTTTGGCAAACTGGCAACCCAAGATCTATCTTGAATGATTACAGTGTTGGCAACTGAGATGCTCCAATAACCCACATGTTGGTTATTGCCATAAAAGGCTGCACAATTTACATAGGCAGAGGCTCAAATCACATGACATAGCACCGCACGACAACGGGGTGAGAGACAGAGTCACCACCCTGACACACTGGATAACCCCTTACAGTTATAAGAAGAATTCGCCACTGTATCTGACTTCTTCTTATATATTTATACACACACACAATAGAATAAAATAAAAACACTTTACAAACTAAGAAACATAAAACCAGTAAGACGCGAGAAGCACTGAGGGCCATGGACCTTTTTTTCTTTCGTTTTAATTGACTTTTTCAGGCTGGATAGGGCGAAAAAGGTGTGCCAATTAGTAAGGCCAGCCCAGTTAGGGCCCAGTTAGGGCCTAGGTAGGGCCGGGCCTTCATTTTCGGGCCACTTGAGATGGTTGAGAACGGCTGCCGGGTGCGGCTGCACTAATAACTTTGGGGCGGGCCTAGCCTCTGTACCCAAGCTTTCATTTTCGTCGGAGAGTGGGCCCGTCTAGAGTTTGAATGGACAGGTATCAGTGAAAAGGGAGACGACGAAGAGGAAGGACGGGTGGGGAAGGATCAACATCTGGAATGTCAGAACAGCAAGACTGACGGACTGACTGGTTTTGCAGGTTTTCATAGTAATCTGCGACCTACGCTACGGTCGCAACAACCAAAGTATAATACAATATACTGTATGGAGAAATCCCTGGTGTCCCTGCACGTCCAAAAACTATGACCTCTGTTTTACTCTCATTAAACATTTGAGCCGTAATGTCATTTACGGCTAAATTGTGTTTATTAGACAAGTGTTTCCTGCTCTCTGTAATATACAATCTTTGGCATTTATACCAGAGATGAAGTGGGGTGTTTACCAGTGGGGCTGGGTGCCTGGTGGATTAACTCAATTTCCAAGGGCCACATGCTGGATATCAAATTAGCCCAATTAGCAGCCATTATTATGCTTAACAGGTTGATATGAATCAGCAACATGTTACCTGTTAGATATAGGCTCCTATGTGGTCGCAATTATCCTCTCAGTCAGTATTGTTAATGTCGCTTTGTATTTAGCTTATAGTGGCCTAGACTAGATAAGAACATCAGAGGGAAATCAATTAAATGAAATGAAATTCAAAATGGAGATGAGAAAACATTTACATTCTCAAATTCTCAAAGTGTCAAAATATAATAAAAATGGGCAGTAGGCCTATATGTATGTACAGTTGGAGACTGTAGGCCTGCAGCATTGTGTAAACAGAGCTATAGGCCTATGTCACATTGCATTTTACTATCTAAATATGCCTAAAGCTTTTTGAAACAAATACCAATAAATATTAGGTCATGACCCAAGATATGAAGGTCATCTGTGCCAAATGAATCACCAACTGAACTGTATTAAAATCAGCAATTGCCAATTTCCCACCTGACTGTAGGCAAATTCACACCAATTTACCCTGATAGCTAGCCTACTGTAGAGCTATTCTGCTATTAAAAGAAAGAAAGACAGAAAGAAACATTGGAAAATAATCTATCATCAAGACTATCATCATCGGGTCTGACTTGTTTACGAAAGTAAAAGTCAGACTCGATAAAATTCTATGATAGTCTTATGTCTTATTCTTGATCCAAGGCTTAGATGTGGGATATTTTGTCCCGGAACGCCCCCTCTCAGCTTCATCTCATCTGTCTCACGCTGGTCAGGTCAACACATGCAGCCTGGAGCCTACCTTTCCAAGTTTCCAAACTCGGGAGGCTGCACTGCGCACAAGTCCAGACTCCGTTGATGCCATCGATCATTCATTACCCGGGGACTTGTTTAATTTGGTCGGGTTATTGCCTGAAAATCACGGACTTGTGTACGAGGAACCACACTAAAATAGATCAAGAACGCAAAGCGACCGCGGGACTCTCTCTCTCTCTATGTGGCAGCTGGGTATGATGAGGTAAGTGCATTATTAGTCTGGCCAATAGAAACACGTTTTTAGATGCTTAATTAAAATATCTTATTTAAAATCATATAAACTAACCCTAATTGCGTTAATTTTTTTAGACCTATAGGTAATAATAATAATAATACCTTTTATTTATATGGCGCCTTTCAGGGCACTCAAGGTCGCCGTACAACAGGTTAAAACAGTTTATACAAACACAGTTTAAAGCAAAACTTAACTAAGGTAGGCTAGCTTGCAGCAGAAGACAACAGAGGTTAGCCATATGCCTGCCTAAACAGGTGGGTTTTGAGGTGAGTTTGGAAAATGGTCTACATTTTACACATTAAACTGCAATAGGCTAGGCCTATGTCATATTTTGATCATTTTCTGAAGTTTCTTGACAAATCTAGCTACTTAACTGGCTAATAAAATAGCCATACCATAATAGGACTTTGATTGCTGAATATGAGTTTGTCAAAAACAGGTGAAAAGTAGTCTTAATTCTACTTTTGGTTAAAGTAGAATTAACCAAAATAATATAGTTACATGAATCCATAAATATGATACAGTCGGGGGAGTATAGGGAGTAGCCTATCTTTGCTGTCCATATTACAGATGGCTGTTTTTATACATTTATGAATAATATTTAAAATTACAGCCTCATGTTATTACAAAGAAGTCACTGCTGGAGTCATAGGAGGGAACCATGTGGAATCCATGTATTTATCAACTGCTGCTACTGGGAGAAATCCATGCATGGTTCTCTTCAATGTCAATTTGATACCTTTTCCCTCAGTAGCCTATAGCCTATTTCTGAAGTAGCTCTCGATATTTATGCAATTCTTGTCTTTATCTCATGTATTTGTTTTTTTCCCCCATTGGGAAAACATTTAGATCAAATCACTGTGGAAAATATAATATAAAATATAATAGCCTATGATATTTTTGTTATAAAAGAAATGTGTCCCCATGGGCAGTGTTTTTTTTTAATATTCTGTTTTTATTTTCAATTTTTCACAAAATACACAGAACACCCGTCCACAGCCCTCCCCCCTCCCCACATACAAACCCACATACATAGAATGCAACACAGTTTAGCATAATAACAATAATAATATTATACAAAAAACGTGAAAAACAAACAAAAAACTAAACTAAACTAAACTAAACAAAACAAGAGACAAATCTACTATACAGAGAAAATTGTTTCCGGTAGCAATCGATCCAGACTGAGATAGCTATAACAATACTGATACAGGTAAGGACAAAGTCTCCATGTCCCCATGGGCAGTGTTAAGCCGATATTTCAGCTTCATGTTATAGTTTTTATGTTCAATACTTGTCATATTCGGTACTCACATTTTCCT
Organism: Protomyctophum parallelum; assembly: GCF_964188405.1. Lineage (NCBI taxonomy): Eukaryota > Metazoa > Chordata > Actinopteri > Myctophiformes > Myctophidae > Protomyctophum > Protomyctophum parallelum. The sequence continues at coordinate 47,455,939 of NC_139702.1, read as the reverse complement.
CTATGATCTTGAACTATGTTGCTTTTAATGTTGATTTGACATTTTATGGTTTGTATTGAGAGTCTCTAATTTAAATGTTGTATACAGTATGATTAATTGATTTTACCAAGTAGAAACAAGGGGATATGCCTTCTGTGTTCATATATCCATAGGTCTAGATTGTGCAACTTATGGAACCTGTCACCGATGGATACTGCATGTTAACTGAACCTGGACTGAAATGGAAGACTCTATACTTGTGGCCAATTCCTCCAACTGCTCAGTCCTAATCCCATTTTGTGGCGAAGGCTATTTAGAACTAGAGGACAGCACACAATTGGTTGGTGTTCAAGTCGTCCTCATTCTTGCATACAGCTCAATCATATTATTTGGAGTCATGGGAAACTCCCTGGTGATGTATGTCGTCTACAAGTTTAAAACATTAAGGACTGTCACCAACTATTTCATTGTGAACCTGGCCGTAGCCGACTTGCTGGTGAACACTCTGGGTTTGCCGTTCACACTGGTCTACACTCTGTACGGGGAGTGGAAGTTTGGCCGGGTGCTGTGCTTCCTGCTGCCCTGTGCCCAAGGCATGGCTGTGCATGTGTCCACCATCACGCTGAATGTTATCGCCCTGGATCGTCACAGATGTATCGTCTACCACCTCGAGACCAAGATGTCCAAAAACGTATGTGTCGTGGTCATCGTCCTCACATGGGCCACCAGTGCCCTTCTGGCCAGTCCGCTAGCCATCTTCAGGGAATACGGGACCTTTGAGCTGTCACCGGGGCAGTCTATCCAGGTGTGTACTGAGAAGTGGCCAGGAAGTGACAGGGAAGACGGGACCATCTACAGCATCACCATGCTCCTGCTTCAGTACTGCCTGCCTCTGGCCATCAACTCCTTCGCCTACATCCGCATCTGGAATAAGTTGAGGAACCACGTGAGCCCCGTTGGGCGGAACGACCGTCACCGGCGCAAGAAAAAGACCACCAAGATGCTGGTGACGGTGGTGGCGGTGTTCGCCATAAGCTGGTTGCCACTGCACGCCTTTCAGCTCGTCATCGACATCGACAGAAACGTCCTCGACATGAAATACTTCAAGTTGCTTTTCACTGCATTCCACATCATGGCCATGTGTTCAACATGTGTAAACCCCATCCTGTACGGATGGATGAACAGCAGCTACAGAACGGCCTTCCTGTCTGTGTGTAAGTGCGAGCAGCCCAGCTGGAGGCTAGGCAGCATCTCGAGCCGACAGGCACAAGATGACAAAAACACAGATTTCACAGCCACTAAAGTCTAAAAACCGATAAGACCAGTAAGGATAATTTGTGACAAATGTATAAAGTATGTTTGGGACACTGGGACATTTGAACATGAAAAGAAAGCGGGTAAATTCTTTGTCAGGGTGCGAGGAATAATCTGTACACATTCAGATTAAGTGTTACAGTCAAATAATTTATACATTTTGGTAAAGTGCTATGTTGCAGTACTGTATGGAACCTCGCACATCAGTCTATTTCTATAGTATAATCAAGTGGGACACTTTCACTTTGAACCTGTTTAACAATATGCATGCAGGCACAGCACATACAAGTTCTTTATAAGTTTATAAGTTCTTTAAAAGTTCCTTGAATGAGTCAAAATCAATGTGGAAGGAGGTAAGAAGTTAAAAGTGGCAAACTTTAAAGAGGGTCCAAGGCAGCTCTGTGTATAGTAGAAAAATCCTTTATTTCATGAAGATTAAAAACAAGGGTTAAAAAATGATCAATGCGTTTTGGCCTGCATGCGCCTTCATCAGGGTCAACGCATGCAGGCACGTTATGTTTACATTTTAGGATATGAGCACACAGATCAAAGTTTTGTCGGTTCTAAAACATCCCTTTGGAGTCCGCGACACGGGACAGCTTTGTTTCTTAGCAAGAAAAAGTGTGAGGGCCCTCCCGCCCCCTCAGTCAGTCGCCTGTGACGGTCACTGAGTTGTATAGACTTACAACTATAGGTGTGCATCTGAAGAACTTGGTGCAGTAGTTCCTACTACACAGATGACCTCTACTGAAAGGGGAAGACTATCTATCTATCTATCTATCTATCTATCTATCTATCTATCTATCTATCTATCTATCTATCTATCCATCCATCAATACCGATATCTACCTACCTACACGCCCACCAACCTATCTATTTGTCGATGGATGCTAAATTGTGATTTAACAAGAACCAAAATGTTCAATCCGTATGTGATGCAAATGTTGCTATAAATCTGAACATTAAACATTAATATTTGCTTCTGCACAGTGGGACAATTGAGCGCTATAAGTCATGGTGGGATCTGTCTGCTGTCAGGTCTAATAATGATTTATACAGGATACCCAAAATAGGCTGCCTTGTTAGACAGATGAGAGGAGTCCCTCACTTGTCATCGTTCACAGCCAGCCTTCTAATCACCATTTCTCTCCTGTGTTCAGTCGACTGACTGAACAGTCGATAGTCCTACCTGTTGCTTGTCTCCCCCCCCCCCCCACACACACACACACACACTCATACACAAATATAATTGAGAACACCAACTGCAGAATTGCATTTCAATTAAATTAGGTGATTTTGAGTTATGTTTTAAGTGGGGGTTTTTTTACATGTAGATTTAGGAGTAAAGCAAAGAATAGGTGCATTATACCTGATTGTGTGGTTTAAAAACCATGGGAATGTGTATGTTGTGGCCTCGACTTAATGAAGGTCAATGCTCAATATCCATAGTTTCCAAGATTCAAACTTATGACCTGACAAGACTAACCTGAGAGGACTGATGGAAAAAGAGTACTGATGCTCTAGCTCCCCCTGCTGACAGAGTCCTGTCAATGCAACAGGAATTTCTTTTTCTCAGTTTAAAGGGATAGTTCAGAATTTGCCATTAATATAGTGATTGCAACTATTAATTGATTGCCCGAGTCCCATGGTGGGAGTTCTGCTCTGGTTTTGGTGAATATTAAGTAGTTCCGGTCATTTTGTGGGGGGCACTGCATTAAAAGTAAATTAATCCACAAAGCTAGCGTAATTTATATTGTTGACCTATTTCTAAATTATTAGCGCAACTTTCGTTCAATATTTTTTGGGCGTAGTGATATGGACACAAAAAACATAGTTCCGTGTGATAGAGGGGTACAAATACCTATTTATAAAATAATATTTTAGAAATAGGTCAACAATACAAATTACGCTAGTTTTGTGAATTAATTAACTTTTAAGTGACCCCAGTGCCACCCACAAAATGACCGGATCTACTTCATATTTCACCAAAACCAGAGTAGAACTCCCACCACGGGACTCGGGCAATCAATTAATTCAGTTGCAACCACTATGGCAAATTGGCAAGTATTTCATACAGCTTAAGAAAAATATTCTGAACTATCCCTTTAATGGTCATTAAATTCAATGCAATTATATCTACATAATCTACATAAAATATGCAAGAATATCCATAATTTGGAAGAGTGAGCAAGGGAGAGTGGGTTCATCACAGACAGGCAGAGTTGCACTTTATGGTGAGAATTCACCAACTTTTGCTTTTAATATGAGAAAATTTGCATAAAGCAAATCACAAGATTATCGTTAGAAAGCAAAGCTTGTTAAAACAAAAATTATCATCACAAAGGAACCTGATAATGAATTACACAGCCTTTCATATTTGTGTTTGCAATGCTATGGTTAATATAATTAATACATAATGGGAGATGCTGAATTGTATTGTATTGTGGGTCACTCTTGACTTTTACCATTATGTTATACAGATTGATCTATACCAGAATATAAAGAAAGACATACTGTTTCTATTTAAATTTCTAATTTATTATCATCTCTGGAAGCTACTGTGTCATTAAATGATACAGTAGAGCAGCTTAACGTAATAAATACACATTTCACAATACATGTGGATTTCATTTATTTATTTGTCAGAGGCTACAATATATCCCAATAGCCTATAGGTCATCAGTGTAAGGTTTCCTCTCGACCCTTTTCAAACTGGAAACTAACAGTCTCCTCTCTTTTCACTCTATTGCTACCAACATTCACCACTACACATTACAAACTGGATGTGAGATATTTAAATTGATCTAGAAATTAGTAAAGAGGACAATAAATATAAGAACTATGGAGGCGACAGTACACTGGTATTCTTAATAATGTCTGGATCATATCGCTGGGTTCTTGTCCAATACAAGCAAACGTGGTTCGTAACAGAAATGTCAGCTGGTTTGGATCAAAATAATGTTTGTGCTCCGCTGATGTCTTCTGCACTGGAGACAAGAGGCTCTCCTCTTCTCTGACAAAACAAAAAAAATAAAATAAAAAGACTGGCGTAATTTTGTAAGATTGGCTTACGGGTCAAAAAACAAGATATGAAAGCTATAGCTTTGTGTCATTGACTCGTCATCCTCCAAAACCACTCCAAGCTTACATGTGCAAAACACAGCATACAGATCAATAGTGTAAATAACACAGTGTAAGAACACATGTACATCACCAAAAAGTGTGTGTGTGTGTGTGTGTGTGTGTGTGTGTGTGTGTGTGTGTGTGTGTGTGTGTGTGTGTGTGTGTGTGTGTGTGTGTGTGTGTGTGTAACCACAGTACCGTAAAACTGGACTGTTTTGATCATGGTGCATATGTCAAAACATTGAAGGATATCTCAAATACCTGTTCATTAAGTAATTTATAGGGAAGGAAAGAAAACGTGTTATGTTATGTACTAGGGAGAATTGCTAAAGATAAATATTGTTTTTTATCTCAGCTATTATAGGCAGTTTTTCTTTCTGGAGAAGATGATGTTTCATATTATGGAGAATTAAGAACATTCTCATGTTATTTTCTTTATATCTAATTTAAGCTATAATTGCTTGTATTTTACTTATCTGTGTTAATAAGCTCATGCATGATCCAGTTTCATCTGGTTTCACTTTCACCATATTGTAAGCTTCTTATCAGTGCTGTGCTTCTTGTGCAGATCCAAATAAAATAATTGAAGTGTGTGTGTGTGTGTGTGTGTGTGTGTGTGTGTGTGTGTGTGTGTGTGTGTGTGTGTGTGTGTGTGTGTGTGTGTGTGTGTGTGTGTGCGTGCGTGCGTGGGTGTTTGCATGTTTGTGGCTATGTGATTCAAGTCCTGTGTATATGATTGTTTTGTTGTTATGTTCAGAGGGGGCTTTTATGCAGAAGTGTAGGTGGTGATGAGATCGTGTCCTTCGGGCGGCCTCGTCCTGGCTCGGGCATGAGCCTCGCAGTACAGCTGACCCTCCACAAAGAAATAGCCTTGCTGTTTCAGGTTGACGTCGCAGTCGGAACACACAAAGCACCCTGGGTGGCGATATTTATCCCTCGCTTTCACAACCGTCCCCCTTTTAGCACAAAGAGATGGAGAAACAGATAGATCCAGATTCTATTATTTTCCAAATAATGGCAAATGTGTACATGTTTCGTGCAAACATTAAGTAAGTTATAGCCTCAATGAGTATTACATTTAGATAATGGGAGTCAGAGGAGATAATGTAACATTACATGCCACGTAACACTCATAGGCTACAGCTTTGTGTACTTACACAATGCCATTGCCACATTTGTCACAGACTGGCAGCTTCTGTAGGTTGCCCGTGGGAGTAGTAGGCTTGGTTGTTGGGGCCCTCACTGTCTTTGTCAATATTGGCCGAGTACCTGCAGGAAAAACAGCTGAGCTTTAGTTATTAAATGCAACAACACAAGCAAACGATAAGGCTCAGAATTATAAATAATAGAGATTAATAGGCCTGCTAGAGGTTACCTATAGAGAAATACAAGAAAAATAGTTAACTGTGCAGGAGCATTATGTGTTCGTTCGTTGTTACATGGTTTGTCAGTAGGCCCATGATTATTATTAAATTCGTAGCATACATTTGTTTGCATTTTGTAGCAATAAGAATGGAAACAAATTGAGTAGGTGCTACCGTGCTAGCCCCTTCATAGCACTGCTACAAAATGCTACAGTAAAATTATTTTGGTGGCCATTCCTCCAGTGGCCAGTAATAACCTCAAAGAGATTGTGAACGATTTTATAAGAAACTTGTTGTTTTTGTTGTACAAAAAGCTGTGTATAATGTGTCAGATCTGTCTAAACGTAAAACCTTGGCCATTGCGTCTTGGCTTACATCTTGGCGTAAATTGTGTAATGCTCTCTTTATTCTTTTTGTCATTTTCGTTGTTAAATTGTGTTATTTGTTTTTCTTTCCCGCAATCCGTCTTAGGGCCTACTGTTTGTTGTATGCTTGTTTTTTTAACCTGAACTACAGCTGCACATTGGTTTACCACATGGTCATTGTAAATGTGCTTCATAAATAAAGTTTGAGTTGAGACTGAGAGATGTGCTGACCGTCACTCTCAACAAAGTCCTGCAGAGCTTTAAACGAGCCAGACTGACGAGGCTCCAGGGGTTCCCCCTCTTCGTTTTTCTGGAGCATCCGGTACACATCAGAGTCCTCAATGGAGGTCAAGGTCCTGGGACTGAAGGACATGGGACACATATACACACACAATGAATGAAGGAATGTAGCGCAAGCACATCTATACTCGGGTGAACAGGTGCAGGACGAACAGAAGATCAGCATAAAAACAAAAATAGCGTCCGCAGACTCCACACACTGCTGTTAGCTCACGCGGTTTATTGCAGATTAACACTTAGACCCTAAGGGGTCTTCATCGGGATCATCAGGTACTCGATGAAGAACCTTTAGGGATTGAAATGTTTATCTGTCATCTTCAATAGACAGTGGGAGCTAACGTGTGCAATTGATAGTATTTTCTTTTTCAGCACAGTATAAACAACATGATTAGAATACTTTGGTCGGTAACGAGTAATATAAGGACTCTACTACACCACATTGATTAATCACATTACAGTTACTGGTTTGGTCGCTTTGGGCTTTCCTAGAACCTGTAGTACATGTACCACTGGTAGTACTTGAGCCCCCTCTGGTGGTTTGATTGATTGATTTATTGAGTGATTGATTGAGTGATTGAGTGATTGAATAATTTATTAGAAGCTTTGTTTCATGACGTTTCATGCCTTAAAGGCCCATTTTGTTTTATTCCTTCACTTGTTAAACAACGTATTAAAGAGCATGAAGAAAGATCTTGTGTATGTCCTCCTTATTAGGAATATAAAGATTTGTTAAGTGACAATGACAAATGCTGAGTGGATTATGAACAAGCTATAAATGTCACGTATTGCCTCCCTGGCCAAGACCACCCAAGAAGACACAGGTATTTTGTCCGAATAGTCACGTTCAAGCATCAATGATGCAACAGCTTGTGCAGTCTTTAGTAGTGCACTGCCCGGGGAGTCTGTACGTGGTTATTGTGGGCCCTGATCACGTGAAAGCAGCAGCCTGCTGTGCTAGAGACTAAACAGATGCTAACTGGAGCTCACAGCCTTAAAAGGAAAATAGGGATAATATATGAGCAAGGCAAGTAAAAGAGACACACAGGAGAGTACACACTGAGGAGGAGGAGGAGGAGAAGAGAGGATGTTGATGTTAGCTCTGGCATTCGACGTGCAAAGTATAAAACAGTAAAACATATCACGCAAACTAAACAGTAAAACCAATGTTAATTTGAGGATTTTACTGTGTATAGAAGAAATGTGTATTATAAACACACGTACTGTACAGTATACGTATACACTCAAACGCTACAGTATACACTGGTCCTGTTTAACTATTGTACCTATTGTGTCTACTCAAAACTATGGCTGCTCAGACTTTGGCTGTGTATCATCAGCTAATGATGTGACCCAAGCCCCGGGGCCTGTTTAAGCTATGAAAAGACATTCCCCTATTCCATATTCTGTCACGCACGCACGCACACACGCACGTGCACACACACACACACACACACACACACACACACACACCTTTAACACAGTGAAATCCATATGGATCTGTGTGCGTAGTGAACAGGTGGAACAAGCAAGTCCTACTGATTCCCAATGGAGTTGTGCTCAAAACCAGGGCGTGATTGGTGGAGAGACACCCCTATAAACATTGTGGTGTGCTCTTTCATTTCTCAATTTCAAAACATTCATAACCTATCCACCACAGCTTGGTCTGCATAGTCTGCTTTATCTATGCATTTATGCAATGCATAGTGACTAAACTATAATGCATTATACCAGTGATTATAATACATTATAAGATTATTATTATGTATAACAACTATGATAATTTTAACACACTATGATCCTTGCAAAAGGTGAGTGTCCAGCAATTAACCATTTTTATATAAGCCATTATATAATGTTTTCACTGTTGTTTATAAGTTCTTATAACTAATATACGGTGCTATAAACAGATTATTATAATGCACTATATAGTATAAGTATAGTATGCTTATAATGAATTATAGACATGGGATGCTGAGCAAGTGGTAGTGCACAGTGACGCTGTCACCTCGAGGGCTTGTCTTGGACCAGGCCGCGGATCTGTCCGTGCATGGCGTCCTGGATGTTGCCTGAGGAGTAGAGGCCTATGGGGGTGTTGTACGCGCTACTGACGACCTGCCGCTTGTCATCGATGTTCGCTGCTGCAACGAATGGCTGGGCCTTGCGGTTGTGAGCTGTACCAATAGGTCTGCACTCCTGGAAGGATCGAGGCAGGGAGACCGGAGAATATTATCAAGTTAGGCAATTATTGAGCGAGGTGACATCTATGTATTAGTAAGGCCTTACTATAAGTTTGCTGTATGCTAAATAGGGGAAATCCTTGACATTTTCTGACAATATAATGAGGACATGCTCAAAATAGTGACATCAGTTTGAAAGTGACTACCTTTTAATTAACCTGTCTATAATCAGTTTGGAAACGTGTGGCAGCTAGGAAGTAATGACACATACACACACACGCACGCACATGCAAGTGCATGCACGCCCGCACGCATGTATGTACATGCACGCACGCGCACGCACGCACGCGCGCACACACACACACAGTCACACACACACACACACACACACACACACACACACACACACACACACACACACACAGGCCTACCTGCGGCTCTGATTCCAGGTTGATTTTGAATGGGTGGGCTTTACCCTCTTCTGTGACTTTAGGTGACCACAGTCTGGCTTCATTCCTGGGAACAGATGGTGGTCAGATGGTCTGATGGAATATTTATGTCAAATTGCTGTGTGTGTGTGTGTGTGTGTGTGTGTGTGTGTGTGTGTGTGTGTGTGTGTGTGTGTGTGTGTGTGTCTGTGTGTGCGTGCGTGCATGCGTGCGTGCATGCGTGCGTGGGTGCGTACAATTTTGATGTATTTAATTATGTCGGCCTGGACATGCATACTACAGTAGCCTATACAACTGTTGTTTGGTGTCTGACCTTTCAACAGTGAGACAAAGTTGGTTTGTGGATTCCTTGATCTTGTTCTGGGCATCACAGTGCATCATGTCTGTGGCTGGCACACCCTCAATGGCCACGATGACATCACCAGGACTCAGGTTGGCTGTGGAGGCCTTACTGCCTGGAGTGATCTGAATGAGAGAAATGAGAGAAGAAAGATGAGTTTCATCTGTCCACATGTGGAGAATCACCTTTGGCTGCACAGCGATAAAATAGATCTACGTTGCAATCTAATCATAGCTGTTTAGAATGGCCACAGAAGAGAGCAAAGGTGAGATTGATTGTTTCAGTGATAGAATCAAAACACATTTTGAGATTTAGGTGATAGTGCTGCTTAACGGTTCAGGGTTATTACAAGAGACCTGTTCACAGAAGAGTAAGTGGCATCGAAATAACCCCTCTGCTCTACAACTGTGTCCAGGCCGGAATACTGTACGTTCAACTTTGGCAAGAATAGAAGTAGACAATGTTATGATCAGACAGTGGTGGGTGGTATCTGGACACATAAGCACCCTCCAGAGTCTATTCCAAATCCCTGGTCCAGTCTATATTTACATGTTAAGGACAAGGTTCAAGGTTGTACTTTATTGTTACATCGTGTGTACAGGTACATAAGAGTTAAAGCAGCTATAACATGAATTTTAAAACAGTTTTTAATATTTAATATCCTATTGTCTACGTCCCTCAAACCTATTTCTAATGGTTTGAGCCTCAATCACCACTCTGATATAACCAGTCCATGGCATTTCTTTTTTTGCTTCTGAAGCTGTTTTAGCTGCAGTGCCCTGAGGTGGTGAGGGTGCTGATATGCAACTTATTTAATATTTGAGTCATTATAATACTGATGCTAGATAAACCCAATCCATGCCAGCTTGGAAAATCAAATGCAAATTTGGAACTGAAGACTGAAGAGAGGGGGGAATTATACAAAGTAGGGTGACAGTGATGATATCACAAATACGACCAAATCAGTCGAGCTGTTCCTGAGAGCAATTTCCATAAAAGCCCCTATATGATGAGAAATCCTCAAAATTGCATATTTGTGGGGATAGAAAATACACAGGGGAGCTGTAGGTGTTAGAGTTATGGTATATGTCCCTTAAACTTATATTTGTATGGCTTCCTTACAGACAATGTAGTGGCCTAGAAAGCATGTATCATTCAAGGCAACAAAAAACACAGTAAGCACAGCAAACAAAGTGCAAGAAAGAGCAATCAAGGAGTAAGAAAATAGCAACATATGTACATGTTTTTTGTTAGGTTACAAAACACATCCGCCTGGGTGACAGCAAAGTGCTGGCGCTTTGGCATAAGGGGGGTAAGATCTTTATTTTCGGGCCTGTTAAGAACTCTAGTTTTCGCCGGCTGACAGGCGCGGCTGCACAAATAACTTTGGGGCAGGCCCGTCTAGAGTTTAAATGGACAGGTATCAGTCAAAAGGGAGACATCGAAGAGAAAGGATGGATGGGGAAGGATCAACATATGTAATATCAGAACAGGTCAGCTCCATATATGGAGATCTAAGGGTTTGAGGTTTGATGTAGAGTTGTTGGCCAATATTGGTGATGTCACGTGCTCCATCCCTGATGATGTCACGTGCTCTCTCACCCCGACCAACCAACACACACACTGACAGGAAATGCACGATTCCATAGTTAACTGCGACCTTCGGTTGCAATCAAACCATATTAGATTAATCTGTCAGCCTCCTGAGCAATGCTTTTCTAATTTGGTCCGCTCTGTCCACTTTGTCCATTATGATGGAGCCACTATTTCATCAAGAAGGCATGCGGGTAACTACATCCATCTACCTTCATGGTTCTCTCCGTCTGTGTGTGACCTCTTGTGTTATCTCCATCTCTCTCATTCTCTCCCTCATTTGTCTCACTCTGTGTCTCTGCCTCCGGCCCTTTTCCCTCCCCATCACTCTATGTAATACCCTGTAGAGGGTACAGTACTGTATGAATAGTGTACAGCATGTAAAGCTTTGGTGCACTCTGTTGGTCTGCTCTCCATCACTGACACCTCATTTGGGCCCCTTTCTTGCTTATGTTCCCCTCTGGGATGGTAGAGTAGGGTTTTGCCTCATATACGCAAGGTATGTTTGGTCATTAAGTAGCCTACATTTACATGCACATGAAGTATAATCTATATCTGCCACAGGCCATTCCTTTGCTTTATACTTATGTCTGTTTATCTTAATATCAGTAGTGTCAGAGATTTTCAAAGTAGGACCCAAATGCAAGGGAACTAGGGAAGAAACCAAATACATGACAACAAGACACTCAAGATGAAGAGGGTATTTTACTGAGGACACACCAACACTTTAGTGGCCCAAAGTATCAACCAAACCCAAATGCTCTGTGTTGTGATATGGTCTGAGTGCCTATGCTGTGTACTTGTACTTGTACGTGAGAGCACAATGGATAATGTATTGTGTACTGAATGAACTGTAGCATACTAGCTACTGACACCATCTCATCTCAGACAGCAAGGTCAGCTTGCTGCATTAAGTTTGTTATGTCTCAAGTGTACGTCATTAGGATCCAGCTATATATGTTCTGTCTGTATAATAAAATCTTGTGAACGTCTTAGCGTGATACTGTCTCGTATCATGTTATTGTTCTCCCGGGCCCGTCCGTCTGTCCACCGCCGGACCAAGGAATAATTCAACCGGGTCACACACCACCCAGCCTACACGCAAAATACCGGTCTGTCAGAACCAGACGAGGGTCCAGTACTACAACAGATTACAACACTCTGGACAGCATGCAGCTACTGCAAACTGTGACACTGCCAGTGAGCACAGGTGGCAACACTTGTTTAGTTTAAGTAGTGGAGATGACGGGCAGGTGATTGGTCCAGGCTTGATTTGAGGCGAGGCGTAGCAACAGGTAGGTCTCCTCCCATGGCAACAGGACCTATACTGAAAGCTGGTCAGTATTCCACTCTCCAATCATGGACATGCATAGGTCAAGTATAATATAATATATACACGTAATACAAAATATGGCTATATTCATACTATTATATTGTACTTCTCTTAACATAATACACTTATGTAACACACCCTAGGCTTCTACTCAATCCTCACATCTTTGCCCATGTAAACACTAGCTTCGATTTTTCCAGTGTCAGGGTTTGTTTACATAAGCAACAGTATAAAAAGATGAAAGTCTGTTTCCAACCAACACTATAGGCTACTAAAAACTGGCCTCCCATTTTCCATCTGGATAGGCTTTGTGTTACTTCTCAGAACTGGCAGTAAATAAATCATTTTAAGCCAGGTTAATGGAGGACATGCATTTCAACCTGTGTTGCTGAACTAAACTTTAGGCATTGCCAGAGTAAGATAGAGTTACGACATTGAGGGTGCAGAAGACAGCCTGGTCACGTGGTTCATGTACTAGCACGAGCCCATAGACATCAATGCATTCCGGAAACTTCCGGTTGTCCCCATTCAAGTCTATGTCGAAGAGTATGGTCCCATGAAGTGAACAGAGTTGTCATAACTCTGTCTTACTCTATGGGTCTGGGCATTGCACAGCACCATTCCAGACACTGCACTGTGCCAGGATGCCAGTCAGATCCAGGAAGCATGCAGGAAGTATCACAATTGACCTCTTTGGACCTCACTGTAAGCAGCAACTATTCAATCATCGTCTCCCATCAGGGAGACAGCTCATGACACAGCAGCCTTTAGAAGGAGTGCAGTTATGTAACATCTGTCATCCTTGCTCTAGGACTGCTATTGTCAACGTACATGTTTTACACACACACACACACACACACACACACACACACACACACACACACACACACACACACACACACACACACACACACACACACACACACACACACACACACACACACTCACACACAAATACGTAACAAGATCATACTAAATGATGAGGTGACCTAGCGCTTTATAATTATAATAATAGGTTAATTGTTGCACTTGTTTAAATTTAACATAACAAGACCAGTGCCTGGCTGAGTTCACATTTATAGATTATTTATAGATAGATAGATAGATAGATAGATAGATAGATAGATAGATAGATAGATAGATAGATAGATAGATAGATAGATAGATAGATAGATAGATAGATAGATAGATAGATAGATAGATAGATAGATTGATTGAGCCTGTATTGGATTTATATGGCACAATATTGGTTGAACTTCCTGTTGATTTTACTATTTGAAGATCCAGATCCACGGCTCCAGTCCGGGTTTTTTTCCAGCACTATGCCACTAAAAATAGCTAAATCAACAAGTTAACATTTTTATTAAACTAAAAACAGTGCAAGGTTTGGTGATGCTCTATTGTCTGAATCAACTGTGTTTGTGTTTGTTTACGTTCTGTGACAATGTACAATGTAAGTCAATGAAGAGCAAGTTTTGAATGATCAATTTCTAGTCACTGGAGCAATCATTTTTGATTTCTTGTCCACATTTGGAGTTACATCATGGCAACCCAAACCTCTACCATGTGGTCTTGCACTTTCTAGCACATTATTTTCTCCATGCTGTCAAATGTATATGTTAGCTCTCCTTACAGCCATGTGTTGCCCTGACTGGTATGTTTGCATGTAAACTCAGTCTCTCTCTTGCTTTGGGGACAGGGTAAACATATCTGCTTCCCACCAGCTGACGCCAGCTGACGGTATCCTTAAAGAATATGGATGACGCAGGCAGGCAAGGAAGTGGTTGAATTTAACACGAAGATCCAGAATAAACTGATATTCTGGATGGTCTGAATCACAGGAGAGAGATACCATTGAAGGGAGAGTGCTTCTATATTTCAAAAGTCAGGCCCGATGTAATGACGTTCCAAGATATACAACCCTTTAACATCATGATCTGGGGATGGTCGTATTGCTTTACAAGGCAGAAGTGAGTGACACATTGTACCCCTGTTGCATTGAAGATTGAATTAGGTCATCCGCCTATAAATCAGTGGATGTGTGTGTCTGTGTGTGTGTGTGTGTGTGTGTGGGGGGGGGGGGGCTACACTGTCATAGAGGGAGTGTTTTGTTTTAAAGTAATGCAGTTCTTGGACTAACAGTAAAACACCATGGTGTTTCATTCCTAATGTGTCTGTTAGCTATCTCATGTGTCTCATGTGCTTATTCTAGCTGATATGGAAATTCTTTGCTGATATTCCGAGATGGATTCACCAAATATGGTTTCCCTGAAACATCTAATTTACTATGGTTTCACTGAAACATCTACTATAGTTTCACTGAAACATCTAGCCAACTTTCATTGACTGAAATATCTACTATGGTTTCGCAGAAATATCCACTACTAATACTATGATATTTCTTGAGTGAAACATATAGCCTACTATCCACTATGGTTTACTTTGTTTTCACTGAGTGAAACATATAGCCTACTATCCACTATGGTTTACTTTGTTTTCACTGAGTGAAACATATAGCCTACTATCCACTATGGTTTACTTTGTTTTCACTGAGTGAAACATATAGCCTACTATCCACTATGGTTTACTTTGTTTTCACTGAGTGAAACATATAGCCTACTATCCACTATGGTTTACTTTGTTTTCACTGAGTGAAACATATAGCCTACTATCCACTATGGTTTACTTTGTTTTCACTGAGTGAAACATATAGCCTACTATCCACTATGGTTTACTTTGTTTTCACTGAGTGAAACATATAGCCTACTATCCACTATGGTTTACTTTGTTTTCACTGAAGTAACCAATATCATTTCACAGAAATATCCACTATAGTTTCACTGAAATATCCACTATGACCTTACTGAAAATAATCCACTATGACGTTACTGAAAATAATCCACTATGACGTTACTGAAATATCTATATGGTTTCACTGAAATATCCACTATGACCTTACTGAAAATAATCCACTATGACGTTACTGAAATATCTATATGGTTTCACTGAAATATCCACTATGACCTTACTGAAAATAATCCACTATGACGTTTACTGAAATATCTATATGGTTTCACTGAAATATCCATTATGACTTCAGTGAAACATTCATTATAGCTTCAGTGAAACATCCCGTAGTTGTCACCTTTTATGCATAGTATAAAAACATGTTAATAAACAGTCACAATGCAGAGCAGGAGAGTGTCAGTGTCTAACCAAACATGGCAGTGTAGGACTAGTAGGAAGACCCTGAAGGTGCTATGTGCTTGTGTAAAGGCTTGTTATTCCAAGCCAACAACAGCATGTAAGCAAGAGGAATTTGCTAGCCAAATACAGAGTCACACGACATGCAACTTTACGAAGGCTTATTAGATGACATATTTGTCCCTTATTTGGCATTCAAGGAAGGAGGTGAAAGATGAAAGTCAGAAAGAAAGGTTAGAATATGGTTTTAAGCGGGTTACAGCCATATTCTAACCTTCCTTTATGACTTTCATCTTTCACCCCCCTCCCTGATTTCCCCCTCAGTTGTTTCCAACCCTCTCATCCACTCCAGCCTTCTCTCATCTCTGTTCTCATAATAGGCTGCTTCAGAGTCCTCTAACAGTCTAACAAAACAACAGCTGTGGTTTGTAGCAGTTTGGAGATCAGACCACCAAACACTTTTAGCTGGTTTCTTTCTGATGCCATTTGGCTAAATATAGTATATAGACACACAGACAGAAACCTGCTGATCGACATGCAGGGTAATTGTAAATCCCATCAGAAAGAAGCCTGATTCAAAACACCATGATGTGTGTTAACACACAGACCCACACTAGAGCCATGTGCCCCTCTTATTGAATCGATTGAATTGTTCTAGTTAATTGTTATATAGTATGCAACTATGCATGCACTCTTATGATGCCCTGTGATTTCCACCATTTGATATTAGCAGTGGTATTTTTAAAGAAAGATTATTTAAATGCCCCATTTTATATTTAATTGTCCGACAGTCACGATGCAACATGTAGAGCTGTTATTTATTTTTCTATTTTTTAATATATTTGAAACCTTTCGTCTACAATGACGTGCCCAAAATAGGGATGTGAGATTGAAAGTACACGTCTGTCTGTTTAAAATTGTATTTATTTTGTAATATATTTAACCAATGCCAAGTATTAAGAAGAGCTTGTGACTAAAGAACTACATCGGATCCACTGGACACAGGTTTTTCATTTTTTCCATTTCCTGAAAATAACCTTTTGGTCACACAAGATTTCCGGCCGACAGCGACGATTTGTAAAGTAGCCTGGGATTACCTTACCATGCCTATACCCACTGCTGAGCTCTAGGCAGATTAATGGCATTATTAGTAACATAGCAGAGAGAGCATCACTGAACAACTGCACAATAGACAGGAGACAAAGAATAGAGCTGAACTCATTCACTCTTAATCCATGCGTATCTGTGTTGACTCAGCTGCAGTGGGTGGATAGTACCTAAGTACATTTAATCAAGTGCTGTGCCTTGAGTGTTTCCGTTTTTCAATACTTTATACTGTACTAATACTCCACTACATGACATCTCAGAGACAAATACGTTTTACTCCACTGCAGTTATTTGAGTTAACCTACTAGTTACCTACTAGTTACAGATTGCAGATTATTATTACATGATATTTTATAAGCCTGCTTCAGAAATAGCTGATGACTTGTGAGCTTGTAGATCTGCTATTTTTGAAAACGGTTTGAACTTTGTTCCATGTTTTATTTTGTTTCACTGTCTGACGCTGCTGCGTCTTGTACTTTTCAGTGATGTGTCTCAGTTGTTTCACTGTTTTGTAATGTGTATTCTTGCTGTTGTTTTTCCTGTGTTTTAACTATAGTAGCTTTTTATTTTTCCTGTACAGCACTAAACCTTGCTAAACCGTGCTATATAAATGAAGTGGATTGGATTGGATATGTTTTTGAGGCCAATACTGTTGTACTTTTACTCAAGTTTGAATACATTTGTATGTTGTGGTATCACTACCCTTAATTACATAAGTAATACTGTAGTAATAATTGCCTGTGTGAAGAAGAGGCACCCTGTGGCTCACCTAAGAGTGCATACCATACAAATAAGGCCTTGTTACACTTGGCCCCGGATCAAATCCAATGTATTTCCAGGTTCAAGTGTCCTTTGCTCAAAACGTTTCAAACTTGCCAGTGTGATCAGAATCCTGCTGTGTGGTATATGTCTGCATGTGTTTGAGTGTGCACAAATGGCTTTAATGTGTGCCTGTGTGTGTGTGTGTGTGTGTGTGTGTGTGTGCTGAATGTGAAGTGTATAGTGTAAGCTGCTATTTCTATCTAAGCCTCATGCATTTACTGTCACACAACACAGGTGCAGGCCCCACAAACCTCCATCCCCCCCCCCCCCCCCCCCCCCCACACACACACACACACACACACAGGCGGTCTTCCCAGATAGCACAGAACCCCACCCCTCCATCCAGGCCCAGCTGCTAGTTCCCTGGGCCTACACACCGTAGTGTGAATGAGTTAGTAGAGAGCCAAAATAAATAAATATTATTACACGTATAGACTGGCGTTGGTCTTATATCGGGCAGTAGACAGGTGAACACAGACGTTAAACAGGGGAAATGAAGAAGGTTCATGTCCTCCCAGTTATGCTTAATGCATTTTGAGAGAGATTTGCTGTACATTTGCTGTAAGATTATATATCCATGTATACTGACATCACACACGCACACTGTCTGCAGGCACACTCACCCGAGAGATGGTCAGTGGCTGGTTGAAATCCTTGCCTCCAACGAGCCGGAAGCCCCATGGGGCCGGGCCGTCCAGAACTACATTAAATGGCATGTCTTCTACCCTCTAAAAGGCTGTCCTGTTCCACTGTGGAGGGCTGTATGTATAAGTGTGTGTCCCTTGCACTCTGCGGGGAGTAGAGTTTAAAAAAGCAAAGAGAATGAGTCAGTTAAGGAGAGTTTAAACCAGCTGAAGCATCGAAGGGGGTGGAAACTCTGTGAACCCCGCCCCCCCTCCCCCCCAAAGAGTGAGGTCACTGGAGAGAGTTTGGAACTTTGGATGAAGCAGCAGCACTCATTCTCGATCCATCCTACCCTGCTGTTCCTGTCACTTCTGTTCTTTCTTGCATTCCTCATTATGGGTTCCCGATCCGTATGCTGTTGTTCGTCAAGTTAATTTTAGCTTTTTGGCTGTTGAAGTATGATTACATGTAAGTTGATTATGTAATCATGATTATGTATTTGGCTGTGGAGTGCGGATCGTCCCCCATCTGGTTTTGTGCCAGGGACTATTTCTTTTTTGTGTTGTGAGTTTGTAGATCGGCTATTTCTTTTACATTCAAAGTATAAAATAGGGCAAACTGGGTGATTGTGATGCTATTTTAACAGATTTTGCGGGGATCCCATGGACCCCTTCCAAGGTCCGTCAGAACCCTAAGTGACAGCCATACTTATACTTCTACTTATCTCAGACAGTTTTGAGTCTTTATTCAGGTCAACTTGTGACTCACGGTGTATGTACAATATATAGCCTATACCTGTGTGGGGAGTTCCAACGTGAGCCACAGATATCAGCGCATGTCATCTCTCATCATCCTGGGCAGCTCTGAGCCAGGCTGGCCTTCTCTCTTGCTCTGGCGCTTCAGTCCTTATTTGGTCTGGAGGCGCAGTGCAGGTCCCACAGGCACATTCCAGCGTCCATTGATCTGGATGGGACCCAAGGCTCTTTCTTTTAACTCTCTTAACCTTCTCTCTTCCTCTCTCTCCTTTCTCCTATATCCCTTTAGAAGATGTGAACTTGATCCAAGATGATAATTCGGTGACCCACGGCCCCTCCTCTATTTCTCTTTTGAGCCAGTACATCCTCTCTCTCTCTCTCTCTCTCTCTCTCTCTCTCTCTCTCTCTCTCTCTCTCTCTCTCTCTAAAATGTACCTCTCTTGCTTGCTTGTCTTTTCTGTTCTTTATTTCTCAACATCTTCTTAAAGAAACAGCTAGCAGTATCACACACTGGCCTCCCATTCCACTACTAGCCTATTGCTACAACATGCAGTACAGTTTAAAAAAGGATCTTCAACCAAAAACAGCTATTTTAAAGTGGTTAAAATGTGTCAAATGGTCAGCATGTTCCTGCTAATTAATCTAAACCTGCAGGCTTAAAATTCCTTCTAGACAGTGAGAGTAGCCTACTTTATGTTGCCATTATGTATATGGAGGAGAATGCCAGTTAATATTTTGGCACGCTGGCGGCTCATCCTGGTGTGACACAAGGCAACTCTTACAAATAAGGTAAGTCTGTGATGTACAGATCTGCTGACTCCAAACCTTCTTGCTCCACACAGAGTAATTCTGAGATATCGAGTGCTTGTCGCACAAAAGGTGGACATTTTGGGGCGAAATTATTATACATTTTATTTATTTTATTTTTTATATATATATATTTTTTTGTGTGGAGAAAGCTAAGAGACCCTTTGGTTGCACAATTTCGTGCAAAAGCTTGTAAACAAGCTAGACCCTTAGTTGCTGCGAGAGTGAGGTCTAGCCAACACCAACTCTGGATTCCTGGATCGCTGCCCTCCACAATTTCCTATCCAACATCAGGTTCTTGAGCTCTGCAGTGTTGTCAGCCAAGCTGTCGCGCCGCAGCACGTCTACATAGGTGGTATACGCTTCTTCCCCCTCCTGGGGTTTGCTCCCATAGGGTCAATTTACTTGCCTCAAGTTCTGCAGTGCCCTGCCAGCCTCATCCTTATCTCTCTAACCTGTGGTAGGTCCCCATAGAGGTCCACATGATGCAGTCCGTCCATGTGACACCTAGTGCCATTCGTATTCTTGTGTAGACTCCATCCAGGGCTTTTTCCTGTTGTACTGTGATTGTAGCAAAATCTTCAAGCTTGTAAATACGTAAGATAAGAGATATATATATATATAAGAGATATTTTGATTGTAGGCTACCATTTGTGGCAAAAGCTTGTAAATATCTGAGAAGAACCACACAGAAGAAAACCTTTTACTTGTACTTTGTGGTTAAAGCATGCAGTCAAACTTTCTTTCTTGTTCATGCCTTGATCTCCTTAACCCCCCCCCTTCTCTCCTCTTCCCTTTCGGTTTTTCTTGGAATGAAATGTCACGATGGGAACTACGTTTATATACGTATAAAAATGAATTTAACCCACATTTTGTACCTGTAACACCTGTAAACAAAGCTGGTCAGTATACTGGTATCATGTCACTTTAATGGTCAGTATGTCATGTCAGTATATTATGATGTCTATATGATGTAATTTTGAATAGAAAGCACTATGGGTCAACTTCTAAATGTGCTTTACAAATAACGGTGACTTGACTGACTTGACATACAACCCATGGTTCTACAATGTTGAGCAAAATGCACGCATTCATCTTTGTATATCATAATGGAATTTATATGCATTAATAAATAATGTAACTACCAAAAACTAGACAAAGTATAATGTGTTTAAAAAATAGCCCGTATAACTATTTTTATTTTTCAAAATAAGGGGAAAATATACCAACTACCATGTGAGCTTTATTAGCAATACAGCCCCATAAAATCACCCAACCAGAGCTAGGAGATTATAGAAATACTTCTGAGCGCATCAAATCCATTTGATTTGACATTAACAAAACACAGGGTCACCTGTTGTTTCAAATACAATACAAACATAACAAGTGTTTTCTCAACCATGCCAGTGTTCTCTGTCCAAATATGTCCCCCAAAAAAGTATCAAATTCATACTACAAGACCCTACATTTGAACAGAGTCGGTACAGTTCAATTAACATCTTCTGCACACATTTGCAAACACTTTCTTGGGTAACGCTGAATGTATTTTCAAAGTTTGCATAAGTTATGTATGGTGTTGTTTTTTTGCAGTAGAGGAAAGGTCTGTAAAAGCATGGCTGTCAAACAAGAATTGGACGTAAAAAAAGGCAGTCGTCAAAGTAGAGTAGAGCTCTGCACACAGCGACTCTACTCTGCTAACATTTAAAACCTGATGACGCCACAGATGAGCAGAACAAAGGCCTACATGCTTAGCTAGTGTTCTGATGCTCAGTGGTGGACAAAGTAGGCTATACTCAACACCAGTACTTGAGTCAAAGTATATCTATACTCCTGGTCGGATGTTACTCCACTACAAGTG